>NW_026652284.1:106313458-106494189 GCF_009828535.3 Hylobates moloch
GGGGGGGGTGGGGAGGGACAGCATTAGGAGATACACCTAATGCTAAAGGACGAGTTAATGGGTGCAGGAAATCAACATGGCACATGGATACATATGTAACAAACCTGCACATTGTCACATTGTGCACATGTACCCTAAAACCCTAAAGTATAATAAAAAAGAAAAAAAAAAAAAGTCAGGAAACAACAGGTGCTGGAGAGGATGTGGAGAAATAGGAACACTTTTACACTGTTGGTGGGACTGTAAACTAGTTCAACCATTGTGGAAGTCAGTGTGGCGATTCCTCAGGGATCTAGAACTAGAAATACCATTTGACCCAGCCATCCCATTACTGGGTATATACCCAAAGCACTATAAATCATGCTGCTATAAAGACACATGCACATGTATGTTTATTGCGGCACTGTTCACAATAGCAAAGACTTGGAACCAACCCAAATGTCCAACAACGATAGACTGGATTAAGAAAATGTGGCACATATACACCATGGAATACTATGCAGCCATAAAAAATGATGAGTTCATGTCCTTTGTAGGGACACGGATGAAACTGGAAAACATCATTCTCAGTAAACTATTGCAAGGACAAAAAACCAAACACCACATATTCTCACTCATAGGTGGGAATTGAACAATGAGAACTCATGGACACAGGAAGGGGAACATCACACTCCGGGGACTGTTGTGGGTTGGGGGGAGGGGGGAGGGACAGCATTAGGAGATATACCTAATGCTAAATGACGAGTTAATGGGTGCAGCAAACCAACATGGCACATGGATACATATGTAACAAACCTGCACATTGTGCACATGTACCCTAAAACCTAAAGTATAATAATAAAAATAAATAAATAAAAAATAAAAAAAAAAGTTTTCAAACCAAATCATGATAAACACTTCCACTGCTTACTTGGAAATTTGGGAACCTCCATTATTGTAAAATTTTATGTTGCTCTTTCATCTCTGTAAGTACAGACTACTAATGAACTATACATAATGTAGATTTTAGCCATTTATAATAATAATGATGATGATATCTAATGTCTGTGAAGTGTTTATGATATGCAAGGGACTGCATTAAGTATTTTGCAGGCATTATCAGATTTGATCCTCAAAAATCCTTATGAGATATGCACTGTTATTATCCCCAGATGTGGTCACCGAGGCCTAGTCACATTAGCGACTTGTCTAAGGCTAATACCTAGCAAGTGGTGAAGCTGAAATTTGTATCCAAGCAAGCTTTCACAAGACTCTCAGCCTCAATTTCTCTGTTATTGCCTTCGTCATTTATAAGGGAAGATATTGCATACGAGGGCATTGCATCTGCAGAATCTGTTGAAAGTCACATTGTCAAATGCTCGTGTAAACACATAAGAGCTGGTATGTGCCCTGCAAATTATGCGATGTTGATGTTTTTAGACTGAGTGCTGTGGGATGAGTCATGTCCTGGCCTCCAAATTCATACACTGAAGCCTTAACACCCAGTATTTTAGAACGTGATTTTATTTGGAGATAGGGACTTTAAAGAGATAATTCAGTCAAAATGAGGCCTTTAGGGTGGACCCTAATGAAATTTGGCTGCTGTCCCTATAAAAAGAGAAAATGTGGACACATAAAAAGACACAAGGGGTGCACAAGCACAGGGAAAAGACAAGGTGAGGGCACGGCCATCTGCAAGCGAAAGAGAGAAGCTTTGGAAGAAACTAAATTCGTGAACATTTTGATCTTGGACTTCTAGTTTCTAGAACAGTGTGAAAATAAATTTATGTTGTTTAAGCCACCAGACTATGGCATTTCGTTATGGCAGCCTTAGTAGGCTAATATACCAATCATGCCACAAGTGATTTCACCTAGTCAGATTCAGCCAGATGCTGTTCATGTGTGAGTCATGTACTCAGAGTGGTTTGTTTATGAGAGCTATGAAAACTCCGGCTTAACTCCAGGAAAAGATGAGATAGCAATTCATAAACAGCATAAACTGATTGGAAAAGCCAAGTACCCATTGGTTAGTAGCAGAAAAAATAAGGTTATGTCCATCACAAAAATGGCTGTAAGGAGCAAATCATGTGACAAGGGGATAATATTTGAATTTGGCTATACTAAAAAATGAAAAAAAAAAAACAGATGCCAGAGGAATACAACTTATTTCAAGTGAGGCTTTTACTTAGGTCCTAGTAGAGCTGCCTGATTTTGTATTGTGGGTTTCGGGACTAACTGAGATGAAAACCCATGGGGCACCCACATTCTCTATATTTTTGGAGGTCCATCGTCACACTGTAATGCGCTGATGTGAGAGAACATGCTCCTGATTTAACAGCCTGAGTTTGAATCCTGGCTTGACTGGACCTGCCACTTTGGGCAAGATATCCTCTCCACACCACAGTTTTCCCATCTGTAAAACAGGGTGATAATTGTTCTCACCTCGGAGGATTTTGTATTATGAGAGAGAATATGTTGTTAAGTGCTTGGAACAGTAGTTAATACAAATTAGTTTTATTATAAATTTTATTTATAAAATATCTGAATCATTCCTCTCTAATTTATTTATAATAAAAATTTTATGATAAATTAGCTTCCTAGGTAAGTGACACTGCAGTCTTTACATGAATCTCTTCCATTAGAATATGCTGAACATGACTTTATTTAGCCTTTGCTTGAAGATGCCATCATCATCATGAATATCACAATCTCTAGTTTTAAATATGCAGTTCGGTCCCTTCTGACCCAACAGGGCATGACCTCCAATTGCCTTTCTAACTTCATTGATTTTCTCCACCTATCAACACCCCATGATTCTGAGAGTCTAAATTGCTTTTTTGTGTGTGTGTGTGTGGCTCCTATCTCTACTCAATCCTCTGTCATCTTCACAGAATTTTGTGTAAACCTTCTTCTCTGCTTCAAATATTCTACCTTCTGCCAACCTTCTCCTGATTGTACTTCTTTGTACTCATCACTGAAGATTCATCTTGGCTGGGCACGGTGGCTCATGCCTGTAATCCCAGCACTTTGGGAAGCCAAGGTGGGCGGATCACTAGGTCAGGAGATCGAGACCATCCTGGCCAACATGGTGAAATCCCGTCTCTACTAAAAATACAAAAAAAAAAAATTAACTAGGTGTGGTGACACATGCCTTTAATCCCAGCTACTCGGGAGGCTAAGGCAGGAGAATCGCTTGAACCAGGGAGTTGGAGGTTGCAGTGAGCTGAGATTGCACCACAACATTCTAACCTGGTGACAGAGTGAGACTTCATCTCAAAAACAAACAAACAAACAAACAAAAAAGACACCTTTCCTGATCTTCTAGCCCCTGATATTCAGTGTTAGCTGCATCTCCCCTGGGCTTTTCTGGATGTCTCAGCATACCTGTGTAATGACATTTATCATGGACATCATACTTCTTTGCTTATTTTTCTATACATACCCTCACTGGATTCTAAGCTTCATGAGCTATTTCATTATTTCTAATCTTAAGTCCCTACCAGAAAAACTGCCATTAAATAGTCACTTTATATGGGCTTGAAATAAATGAATAGATTTAAAAGCAAATGTACGTTGAGATTTCCCTTTGGTCTGAGTAAAAGCAAGTCAGAATTGGACCTAATAAATTGATGGCAGTAATGTATTTAATATGTATTATTTAAAATGAATGTTTTATTTCAATAGACATTTATTGACTGCTTAGCTATATGCAAAGTACTGGGATCAATTTGGAAAGGAGAGGGAAGAAAATACTGTTTTACTCTTTGCCCTAACAGGAAGATTCTCCCTCTTCTTGCTTAATTCAAGCCCCCCTCCAAGATAAGAGAATCTGCTAATTCAATCAGAGTCTTGAGTTTGGACTGGATAATAGTTATTAGTGAGTCTGGTGACTGGAGTCTGGTGACATTAAAAGGGTAGAATGCACATGTGCAGGTGGCACTCTCTTGCACTTTCTGCTTCTCCTTTTCATATAGGACGCAGACATCAGCAAGCTCAATAGCCCTGAGCTGGATGCAGAGCCACGTCTCTCCTCTTTCCATCTCAGGACTTAAATTCAGAGGGACCTAGGGGATCCCATTTAAGGCTCAGGCTTGGTCTATATTCTCCAATCTAATTTTTACCAATGCTCTGATTTAAAGGCTAAATGGTGCTATTCCATCAAATAAAGTAATGCTTTGTTTTTCATATAACCTCTGTTCTTGTATGTAGCTCTCTAAGAAAATGGCTTTGGTTGGGGTGGGTTACAGGGTGGGGATTGGAGGTTGAAGAAAGATTGAAAAAAGTAGGAATAAATCATGCAGCAGGATTCAGGCTTTTCTGGGTTTCTAGCCATACCATGAAAAGAATAATGGAAAAGATATATAAATAGAGATCATTTTACCCTTGCCTTATAAAAATTATGATTTATTGTACCCTTATGAAATTTATGTGAATGAGGAGAGCTGTTGTATTTGTTTCCTAGGGTATAATTATTCTGCTGTAACAAAGTACCAAAAGTACCAAAGCACCAAAAGCTGGGTGGCTTAAAACAACAGAAGTGTATTCTCTTACAGTTTAAGAGGCAAGAAGTCTGAAATAAAGATATTGACAGGGTTGGTTCCTTCTGCAGGCTCTGAGGAAGTCTTTTTCATGCTTCTTTTCTAGTTTTGAAGTGGAGAGATCAGTAGAACTTGTTTTCTGAGCACTGGTAATGACCTTGCTGGTCAAAAACAGGATGCTGTAAAGCAACCTGCCAAAACCAGCAGATGGTGACAAAAGTGACTTCTGGTGCCCACACCGTTCATAATTAAAGACACTCCTAACAGTGCCATGACAGTATACAAATGCCATGGCAACAACTAGAAAGTGACCTTATATGGCTCCAGGAACTCCCCGCTTCTTTTCTAGAAAATTATGAATAACCCACCCTTTAATTAGCATATAACTAAGAGTAAGCATAAATATAGCTAGCCAGCAATCCATGCCGGGGCTGCCTCTGCAGCTGTGGCTTCAGCTGTGGCCACTGCTCCTGCTCCAGTGGCTTCTCCAGACAGCTACTGTTGCTGTATACTCTTTCTGCTGCTGCTTGGCACTGCTGCTGCTGCTACTACTACTGCTCCAGGCTGCTCTGCCTATGGAGCAGCCACTTTGCTGTACACTGCTACTGTAGGCGCACTGCCAAGGGGTTAGCCCAGTTATGCAAGGAACAGCCATTCCGCTATGCACTGCTGTTTCAGTAAACCTGCTTTCTTCCACCACTGGCTTGCTCTTGAATTCTTTCCTGAGTAAAGCCAAGGACCCTCCTGGACTAAGCTAATTTTGGGGCTTGCCTACCATACATCAATTTCTGGTGGTTGTCAGCAATTCTTGCCATTCTTGGCTAGTAAATGCGTCACTTCAATCTGCCTTCACTACACATGGCAGCCTCCATGTTGTGTATCTAAGTCTTTCTGTCCTTTCCTAAGGATGCCAGTCATTGGATTTAATGCCCACCTTAACCCCAGGGTGATTTCATCTTGAGGTCCTTAATTACATCTGTAAATAACTCTATTTCCAAATAAAGTGACATCTTGAGGTTTTGGGTAAAAGTGAGCTTTGAGGGGATACTATTGCCTTGGTCCATTTTGTGCTGCTATAACAAATTACTGCAGACTGGGTAACTTATGAAGAACGGAAATCTCTATCTTATAGTTCTGGAGGCTGGAAGTTGAAAATGAAGAAGCCAGCATCTGGCAAGGGCCCTCTTGCTTTGTCATTCCATGGTGAAGGGTGGAAGGCCAAGAGAGCAGGAGAGCACAAACTCCCTCCCTCAAGCCCTTTAAAATGACATTAATCCATTAATGGGCCAGAGCTGTCATGATCAAAACACCTCCCATTAGGCCCCACTTCCCAACACTGTTGCATTGAGGATTAAATTTCAACATGGGTTTTGGAGGAAACAAAAACATTCAATCCATACTCAACCCACCACAGTTGACAGCGTATGTTCAATTCATTTGTTGAGGATGGTAGACTGAAATAGGCTCTAGCATCCCACTCTTGCTCCAAATACAAAATGATAAAAATGGCATGTAAATAAATAAATAAGTCCATGTACATGATGCACACAAAGGAGTCATTCTATGGACCAGGAACTGTGTGAAATCCATGAAAGACACAGAGTTGAAGACTGCAACCACAGCCTAAAACTACCCTAAAAGGTTCAGTGATAACAAAATTGAAGTTGGCAGAAAAATGCTTGCACCCTGGGATTGGCCTATACTCAGAGCAGAAAGCAACTCCGTGACAACCAGCAAAGTGATTCATTGGTTTTGCCACTAGGAATAGCTCAGCACTTGACTGTATATTCATGTATCCTCACCTCAATGTGCATTTCTAGGTGGATGCAGAGGTTGTGGGAGCTTGGGTTGGATATAAAAGGCTGTAGGTGCACTGCCAAGGGGTTAGCTCAGATGGTTGGTACCTTTAGGAGAAAGTGGTGGGCCGCCATCCTCAGATGCCTCGAATTCCCAGTGAGGACAGCCTCAGCAGTGCCTTCTGTGGTTACCTTCAAGCTGACACTGCAGAGATGTATCAGGTAGTCTGACAGGAAATACTAATCCAAAAACTGAACACACACGTGGAATAGCTAAACATCCAAGGAAAACCAACACCAGAGGAAGACAGAAGATGAACTTGAGCTCAGGAGACTCAGAAGCCTTGGGTGTTAGTCAGATGTTGTTCCCTAGAGAGAGAATTATGAAAATATGTCCCCAAATAGAAAGACTCCTAGAAAAGAAAAGCAGTATTCTTAAAATATCTTAGGTCACAGTCCTGTCCTATGATTTGTCATTTGCATCATTGCTTGGCAAGAGAATGACATTCTTACCCTATCCTAAAACCCGAGGAGACAAAGAACACAAATCAAAACAAAACAAACTCTGTAACAGTTAGGTCACTGTCCAGCCTGGCCAACATAATGAATGATAACATTCTGACAAGAGATTCAAATCCCTAAGACTTTCCTTGGTTTTGGTTGAAAATTAGGACAATTGTTACCAAGGTCATTGAGGCCATATCTTTTTTCCCAGTGTATGTAGCGGTCCCCAAATGGGTCAAAATTGATTACATGCCTGAGAGTTTTTGAAGTGAAAAATGTATGCAAAGAGAGTTTCTTTTCCTTTGCATCGGAAGGAAAGAAAATTTCTGAACAGAGTTACCAACCTCAAAATGTCATATATAAATAATGCTTCTGAATCTCCCAAGGATAAAAAACTCTAGGCCAGAAAGTAGTTATAAAGATGCAAGAATTGCATTACTCAATTCTATAATTCAATGGTTTCTGGCTAAGGCAGAAAATTCCTTTATTGGGATACAGAAAGTTAGAAAAAGCATCTTTAAATGTTTGATTCATTGTCACGTAAGAGATATTATTTCTAAAAACATAAAAGTCTTTGTTAAAACCCACTAGAGCAGATACCGATAAAAAGCATTTTTGAAATAAACTAAAGGCCAAAGGAACACAAAAACAAAAACTGCAGAATTTAAAATTATGTAATTCAAATTCTACTTGGCTTTTTCTATGCTGTTTTATTTTGAAAAATTTACTTAATTTTTCAGAGTCTTCATGCCCTCATTAATAAAACAGAGATACTATAGACCTGATATGGCTTTTAAAAATAATTATATCAGTAATACATATTTATTTTAGAAAATAAACTGAGCATAATGGAAATTTAAATCTATAAAATTACATTTCACTTCTCTTTTTCTGTCAACATCTTCAAATTTAATTGCCTAACACCTACTATAGTACCTTGCTCATACTAGGTAGCATATAAATATTTGTTGAATGAATGAAAAAATAAATAGCCTTGTATCTCTGAGCTGGAGAAGTAGACAGGGACCAGATTGTAGATGGATTTGAATTTCATGCTGAAGAGCTTTTATTTTGAGCTGAGAAACACTTTTATCAAGTTTGATATGGTAATGTGGAATATAAAGTTAAGTGTGGGAAGTAGCAGTGGACTATCTTGTTGGAAACTGAATGAACAGAGGCAGTGGAAAGAGTAGGAAGGTTCCACAGTAGTCTACAGGATATTATCATCTTAACTATGCTTCCGTTTACTCTATTACCTTTAATAATGACCCGTTATGAAGAGGGGAAGAATCAGAGGAAGCAGAAAGAGAGCAAGAAATAGAATTACTATTTTTTAAAATTGAAATCCTAAGATTTGCATGATTTTATGTGGGTTGATTCCAAGTGCCTGCATATTTTCTCATCAGCAAAACAAGCTGGAAGTGGGACACCTCTGCCTGCAGCTGTTTTTAATGAGATAATTGAGACTAGGGAGGGTTAAATTTCTTTTGAGACCCCCCCAGCTCATGAGTGTTAGAGTGATTTTCAAACCAAGGTTTAAATGACTACAAAGTCCTTTTTCCTTCTATTAAACCTACTTTCTCCACAGATGGGGATGGGGGATGGAATCGAACTTCCTAGGATTACAAAACTCAAGGCTCTGAAACCCTCTGTGGTGCTGGTATTATGATGAAAAACCAGCGGCTACCCTTAAAAAACTTTGCTCCTTCACTAAAGCGTCTCACCTGCTCATCTCTTCCTCTTACTCATGTTGGAACTAATGTGTTCTTTCCTTTGTTTCTTCTAAACTTAAAGGTATCCTTTCAGAGCTTAGAAAAGCACCTCATGATCCGCAGTAGAATTATGTTGAATTTTTCCCAGTAGCCCATAGAGTCTTTTTCACTCCTTCGTATTCACAACTGTTTTTCTCCCTGGATAATGTCCAGAGCTCAGAGAGCCTGAAATTTTCAGAGATGTGTAGGTTATCCAACCTCAGTTAACACCAGAGCAGGCAAGAACAGTTTGTTCTTGAGAGAACAATCTCATTGATTCTTAATCTCAGGCCCCAAACTCAGCCATGGCATCAGTCTAATTCCCTTTCTCTGCCAGCCTTATCTTTCTCCAAAGAGGCCAAAGACCTCTTTATAGAACACAGAGCTAATTGGTTCTCTTCATGGATGAAAATTACGCAGACAAGCTCATGAGACAATGTACGAATGCGAGTGACAGATAATCGCCAAGAGCACTGGGTTATAATAAAAAAAGAAAGACAGAAAAGTGCACCTAACACGTAGAAACGTGGAAAAGCCTTCTAAATGAGGTTGACAGCACCCTTTCTTTTCTGCAGTCAAAATAGAAGGGAACGAATCACTGAAGAGGTCTGTAAAAGGCAGTCCTTTAGTGTTATGCAGATGAATGATGTACGACCTCCCTGGTTCCCCTTGCTCTTTAATTTCTGTGGTTCCAAGAACTAACATTCCCTGCCACCTCACTGCAAAAGGGAGAGGTGTCTCTAATGACATTCCCACAGTGAAGAACTCTGACCTTTCCAAGAAAAAGAAAGCTAGACATTTATTCATGTAAAAAAAAGCAAGTGTATGTATGTGTAAGAGCAGTGTGCAATAGCTTAAATTTGAGCCTAAAGATCAAACATTGAATTTCAGTGCTGTGATAGAAAATCCCTTTAGACATGCAAATTCAATGTATGTTTAATAAAAGAACAACTTCCTTCTTACATCAGGGCTCAGATTTTCAAGTTTTGCTAGCAGGAATATTCATTACAATCCCAATCCCGTAATCTGTGTTGCTGTCATCTTCACTGTCACCTAGTATACTAAAAACATTAATGAGGCATTACATTTTCAATTTAAAAACTAAGTGTATGTCAAATATCTGCTTGTGTATTAAACTTTTAAAATGTTCTATATACTGTAAATGGAGTAGTATATTTTTGTATTGCAGGAGGGCTATAGTATCTAATGTGTATTGGGTCTCTTATGGGAATATTATTCTGGTTTAAAAGACAGGAGTATTTGATTCTCATCTACATTCAACCAAGATTAGAGCTAACTGTGTGATTTTAGGCAGATCATTTTACTTTTATTGATCTCAGATTCCTGATTTGTAAAATTATGGCTCTCTCCTCTAAAAGCTTGCTCCTTTTCTCTTGAAATAGGTTAGGCAGTATTTTTCTTTTAAATTTTGTAGATTTTTAAAAGAATTCTTTTTGGATATATTTATTTATTCTACTTCTTTAGTTTTCTAGTTTATTAAATTTGCTATTTTCTTTACAGAAAAAATCTTTAGATCTATTAATATTTGTTATTTTGCCTGCTTAGCTTTATTTGTGGTAAGTTTAATTTACTTTTATTTCTATTTTTTAATAAAGGTATTTAATAGACATTTTCACTTTATAGATCTTTTAGCCATATTCCACACATCTGGATATACTTTGTTTCCTTAATCATTAATTTTGAGAAAGTGCCCAATCTTGTTTTTTTAAATAAACTTTGAGTTATTTAATAATAACTTCAATAATTTCAAATAAACTTTGAGTTATTTAATAGACAACCCCCTCTTTTTTTTTTCTTCAGGGTCTCACCCAGTTACCCTGGCTGGAGTGCAGTGGCACAATCGCAGCTCACTGCAATCTCGACCTTGTGGGCCCAGGTGATCTTCCCACCTCAGCCTCCTGAGTAGCAGGGACTACAGGTGACCACCACTATGCCTGGCTAATTTTTGTATTTTGTGTAGATAGGGTTTTGCCATGTTGCCCATGCTAGTCTTAAATTCCTGGACTCAAGTGATCTGCCTGCCTTGGCCCCCCAAAGTGCTAGGATTACAGATGTGAGCCACTGTGTCTGGCCCAGGCACCCCTTTTAAAAGTTTTTAATTTATTTTTTTTGAGTTCTAAATATTTATTCAAATAAAAAGACCTTTTTTATTTTAATTAATTTTTTATTTTATTGCATAATGTCAGAAAATAGTATTTGTATTGTTTCTAGTGCCTGGAATTTATTGAGGGTTTTTTGTAGATCAAGGAATACCAATTTTCATGACTGATTCATATGCATTTAAAAATAGGTATTCTTGATTAGCAGGGTTGATTTTATATATATAGATATAGGCATACCTCATTTTTATTACACTTGACTTTACTGTGCTTCAGATACAATTGTAGATATTATGCTACAGTGTTTTGTTTTGTTTTGTTTTGTTTTGTTTTGTTTTGTTTTGTTTTAACAAATTGAAGGTTTGTGGCAACCCTGCTTTGACCAAGTTTGGTGCCATTTTTCCAACAGCATGTGCTCAATTTGTGTCTTTGTGTCACATTTTGAAATTCTCACAATATTTCAAATGTTTTCATTATTATTACAGTTGTTATGTTAATCTGTGATCAGTGATCTTTAATGTTACTATTATAATTGCTTTTAGTAGCCATGAACTACATCCAAATAAAACAGGGAATTTAACAGATAAATGTGTATGTTCTGCCTGTTCCGCTGACCTGCCATTCCCTCATCTCTCTCTCCCTCCTCCAGCCTCTGTATTCCCTGAGACAGCAGTATTGAAATTAGGCTAATTAATAGCCTTACAATGACCTCTAAGTGTTCAAGCGAATGGAAGAGTCGCATGTCTATCCGTTTAAATCCAAAGATAGAAATGATTAAGCTTAGTGAGAAAGGCATGACAAAAGCCAAGATAAACTTGAAAACTAGGCCTCCTGCATAAAAAAATTAACCAAATTGTGAATGCAAAGGCAAAAGTCTTGAAGAAAATCAAAATTGCTACTTCAATAGGCAAGTAGAACACATGATGATAAGAAGCGAAACAGGCTTATTGCTGGTATGGAGAAAGTTTTAGTGGCCAGGACAGAAGAGCAAATCAGCCACAACATTTTTTTAAGCCAAAGCCTAATCCAGAGCAAGGCCCTAACTCTTTTAAATTCTATGAAGGCTGAGGCAGGTGAGGAAGCTGCAAAAGTTTTAAGCTAGCAGAGATAAGTTCATGAAGTTTAAGGAAAGACGCCATCTCCATAATATGAAAGTGCAAAGTGAAGCAGTAAGTGCTTAGGTAGAAGCTGCAGCAAGTTATCCAGAACATCTAGTTAAGATAATTTATGAAGGTGACTACTCTAAACAACAAATTTTGAATGTAGATGAAACCACTTGATATTGGAAGAAGATGGTTCCTAGGAGTTTCATAGCTAGAGAAAAGTCCATGCCTGGCTTCTAAGTTTCAAAGGATATGCTGCCTTTCTCAAAGAACAGGCTGATGCTCTCTGAAGCCCAGCTTCAAAGGATAGGGCTAATGTAGTTGGTGACTAAGTTGAAGCCAATGGTCATTTGCCATTTCAAAATTTCTAGGGCCTGAAGAATTACACTGTATTTACTCTGTATGTGCCCTAAATAGAACAACAAAGTCTGGGTGAGAACACATCTGTTTACAGCATGGTTTACTGAATATTTTAAGCCCACTGTTGAGAACTGCTGCTCAAAACATTTCTTTCAAAATATTTCTGCTCATTGACAATGAACTTGGTTATCCAAGAGTTCTGATGGGGAAGTACAAGGAGATCAGCTCCATTCTAGTCCGTGGATCCAAGAGTAATTTTAACTTTCAAAATCTTATTATTTTAGAAATACATTTCAAAATGCTACAGCTGCCATAGACATTGATCTGATGGATCTGGGCAAAGTATATTGAAAGCCTTCTGGGAAAAATTCACCATTCTAGATGCCAGTAAAAACATTTGTAATTCATGAGAAGAGGTCAAAATAGCAACGTTATCAGGAGTCTGGAAGAAGTTGATTCCAACACTCATATATGCCTTTGAGGAGTTCAGGATATCAGTGGAGGAAGTCACCGCAGATGCAGTAAAAACAGCAAGAAAACTAGAATTAGAAATGGAGGTTGAAGATGTGATTCAGTTGCTGCAGTCTCATGAAACTTGGGTGGATGAGAAATTGTTTCTTATGAATGAGCAAAGAAAGCAATTTTTTTGGGATGGAATCTACTTTTGGTGAAGATGCTGGAAACGTTGTTGAAATGACAAAGGATTTAGAATATTACATCTACTTAGCTGATCAAGCAACTGCAGAGTTTGAGAAGATTGATTATAATTTTGAAATAAGTTCTACTGTAGATGAAATCCTGTCAAACAGCATTACATACTACAAAAAATCTTTCATGAAAGGAAGAGTCAATCAATGTGGCAAACTTCATCATTGTCTCATGTAAAGAAATTGCCACATCCACTCCAACCCTCAGTAACCACTACTGTGATCAGTCAGCAGCCATGGATAAGAAGCAAGACACTCCACCAGCAAAATGATTTTGACTCACTAAATGCTGAGAATAAAAGGCTTAGATGACCATTGGCAGGTTTCTCTTTTTTTTAGCAATAAAATATTTTTTAATTCAGATATTTACTTTTTAAAGCCACAATGCTATTGCACACTTAATAAACTACAATACAGTGTACACATAACTTTTATCAACACTGGAAAACAACAAAAAAAGTTACATACTTTATTGTGATATTTGCTTTATTTGGTGGTCTGAAACCAAGCCTGCAATTTCTCCAAGGTGTAACTGTATCTCTTCATGCATAATTATGTAATTCTACTTTACTGATTTTGTTGTTTAGTCCTTGTACACCTTTAATAATTTTTCGTTCTATTTGATTTTGTTGTGTTGCTGAACTGTGCTTAGTATAGTTTTGATTTATCCAATTAGGCATTGTGAACGTGCTTTTTTCTTTTTTATAAAAGAGCTCAGCCTATTATGTTTAATTTTACTTTAGTTTTTTATTTTTAATTATGTATATGATGCGTGCATAGATAGATGTCGATAGAGAGATAGAGAGATAGAGAGATAGAGAGATAGATAGATAGATAGATAGATAGATAGATAGAGACATAATTTGGGTATTTGTCCTCTCCCAAATCTCAGGTTGAATTTTAATCCCCAGTGCTGGAGGTAGGGTCTGGTAGGAGGTGTTTGGATCATGGAGGAGGATCCCTCCTGACTTCGTGCTGTCTTCATGGTGGCGAGTTCACACAAGATCTGGTCATTTTAAAGTGTGTGGCACCTCCCCCTGGACTCTCTCTCCTGCTTTCACCGTGTGACATGCCTATTCCCCCTTTGCCTTCTGCCATGATTGAAAGTTCCATAAGGCTTCACCAGAAACTGAGCAGATGCCAGCACCATGCTTCTTATAAAGCCTACAGAACAGGGGTGGAACCAAGATGGCCAAATAGGTACGGCTCTGGTCTACAGCTCCCAGCCTGAGTGACACAGAAGACGGGTGATTTCTGCATTTCTGTTTGAGGTACCGGTTTCATCTCACTAGGGAGTGCCAAACAGTGGGTGCAGGACAGTCAGTGAAGCACACTGTGCGCGAGCCGAAGCAGGGCGAGGCATTGCCTCACTCGGGAAGTGCAAGGGGTCAGGAAGTTCCCTTTCCTAGTCAAAGAAAGGGGTAACAGATGGCACCTGGAAAATCGGGTCAGTCCCACCCTAATGCTGCGCTTTTCCAACAGGCCTGGAAAACGGCACACCGGGAGATTGTGTCCCGCACCTGGCTCAGAGGGTCCTATGCCCACAGAGTCTCACTGATTGCTAGCACAGCAGTCTGGGATCAAACTGCAAGGCGGCAGCGAGGCTGGGGGAGGGGCGCCCACCATTGCCCAGGCTTGCTTAGGTAAACAAAGCAGCCAGGAAGCTTGAAGTGGGTGGAGCCCACCACAGCTCAAGGAGGCCTGCCTGCCTCTGTAGGCTCCACCTCTGGGGGCAGGGCACAGACAAACAAAAGGTCAGCAGGAACCTATACAGACTTAAAGGTCCCTGTCTGACTGACAGCTTTGAAGAGAGTAGTGGTTCTCCCAGCATGCAGCTGGAGATCTGAGAACGGACAGACTGCCTCCTAAAGTGGGTCCCTCACCCCCGAGCAGCCTAACTGGGAGGCACCCCCCAGTAGGGACAGACTGACACCTCACTTGGCCGGGTACTCCTCTGAGACAAAACTTCCAGAGGAACTATCAGACAGCTGAATTTGTGGTCTCACGAAAATCCACTGTTCTGCAGACACCGCTGCTGACACCCAGCCAAACAGGGTCTGGAGTGGACCTCTAGTAAACTCCAACAGACCTGCAGCTGAGGGTCCTGTCTGGTAGAAGGAAAACTAACAAACAGAAAGGACATCCATACCAAAAACCCATCTGTACATCACCATCATCAAAGACCAAAAGTAGATAAAACCACAAAGATGGGGAAAAAACAGAGCAGAAAAACTGGAAACTCCAAAAAGCAGAGCACCTCTCCTCCTCCAAAGGAACGCAGTTCCTCACCAGCAACGGAACAAAGCTGGATGGAGGATGACTTTGACGAGTTGAGAGAAGAAGGCTTCAGACGATCAAACTACTCCGAGCTACGGGAGGAAATTCAAAACAATAGCAAAGAAGTTAAAAACTTTGAAAAAAATTAGATGAATGGATAACTAGAATAACCAATGGAGAGAAGGGCATAAAGGAGCTGATGGAGCTGAAAGCCAAGTATCGACAACTACGCGAAGATTGCAGAAGCCTTGGTAGCAGATGCGATCAACTGGAAGAAAGGGTATCACCGATGGAAGATGAAATGAATGAAATGAAGTGAGAAGGGAAGTTTAGAGAAAGAAGAATAAAAAGAAATGAACAAAGCCTCCAAGAAATTTGGGACTATGTGAAAAGACCAAATCTACGTCTGATTGGTGAAACTGAAAATGACGGGGAGAATGGAACCAAGTTGGAAAACACTCTGCAGGATATTATCCATGAGAACTTCCCCAATCTAGCAAGGCAGGCCAACATTCAGATTCAGGAGATACAGAGAACACCACAAAGATACTCCTTGAGAAGAGCAACTCCAAGACACATAATTGTCAGATTCACCAAAGTTGAAATGAAGGAAAAAATGTTAAGTGCAGCCAGAGAGAAAGGTCGGGTTACCCACAAAGGGAAGCCCATCAGACTAACAGCTGATCTCTCAGCAGAAACTCTACAAGCCAGAAGAGAGTGGGGGCCGATATTCAACATTCTTAAAGAAAAGATTTTCAACCCAGAATTTCATATCCAGCCAAACTAAGCTTCATAAGTGAAGGAGAAATAAAATACTTTACAGACAGGAAAATGCTGAGTGATTTTGTCACCACCAGGCCTGCCCTAAAAGAGCTCCTGAAGGAAGCACTAAACATGGAAAGGAACAACCGGTACCAGCCCCTGCAAAAACATGCCAAATCGTAAAGGCCATTGAAGCTGGGAAGAAACTGCATCAACTAACGAGCAAAATAACCAACTAACATCATAATGACAGGATCAGATTCACACATAACAATATTAACTTTAAATGTAAATGGGCTAAATGCTCCAATTAAAAGACACAGACTGGCAAACTGGATAAGGAGTCAGGACCCATCAGTGTGCTGTATTCAGGAAACCCATCTCACGTGCAGAGACACACATAGACTCAAAATAAAGGGATGGAGGAAGATCTATCAAGCAAATGGAAAACAAAAAAAGGCAGGGGTTGCCATCCTAGTCTCTGATAAAATAGACTTTAAACCAACAAAGATCAAAAGAGACAAAGAAGGCCATTACATAATGGTAAAGGGATCAATTCAACAAGAAGAGCAAACTATCCTAAATATATATGCACCCAACACAGGAGCACCCAGATTCATAAAGCAAGTCCTCAGTGACCTACAAAGGGACTTAAACTCCCACACAATAATAATGGGAGATTTTAACACCCCACTGTCAGCATTAGACAGATCAATGAGACAGAAAGTTAACAAGGATATCCAGGATTTGAACTCAGCTCTGCACAAAGTGGACCTAATAGACATCTACAGAACTCTCCACCCCAAATCAACAGAATATACATTTTTTTCAGCACCACACCACACCTATTCCAAAATTGACCACATAGTTGGAAGTAAAGCTCTCCTCAGCAAATCTAAAAGAACAGAAATTATAACAAACTTTCTCTCAGACCACAGTGCAATCAAACTGGAACTCAGGATTAAGAAACTCACTCAAAACCACTCAACTACATGGAAACTGAACAACCTGCTCCTGAATGACTATTGGGTACATAATGAAATGAAGGCAGAAATAAAGATGTTATTTGAAACCAACGAGAACAAAGACACAACATACCAGAATCTCTGGGACACATTCAAAGCAGTGTGTAGAGGGAAATTTATAGCACTAAATGCCCACAAGAGAAAGCAGGAAAGATCCAAAATTGACACCCTAACATCACAATTAAAAGAACTAGAAAAGCAAGAGCAAACACATTCAAAAGCTAGCAGAAGGCTAGAAATAACTAAATTAGAGCAGAACTGAAGGAAATAGAGACACAAAAAACCCTTCAAAAAATTAATGAATCCAGGAGCTGGTTTTTTGAAAAGATCAACAAAATTGATAGACCGCTAGCAAGACTAATAAAGAAGAAAAGAGAGAAGAATCAAATAGGTGCAATAAAAAATGAAAAAGGGGATATAACCACCGATCCCACAGAAATACAATCTATCATAAGACAATACTACAAACACCTCTATGCAAATAAACTAGAAAATCTAGAAGAAATGGATAAGTTCCTCAACAAATACACCCTCCCAAGACTAAACCAGGAAGAAGTTGAATCTCTGAATAGACCAATAACAGGTTCTGAAATTGTGGCAATAATCAATAGCTTACCAACCAAAAAGAGTCCAGGACCTGATGGATTCACAGCCGAATTCTACCAGAGGTACAAGGAGGAACTGGTACCATTCCTTCTGAAACTATTCCAATTGATAGAAAAAGAGGGAATCCTCCCTAACACATTTTATGAAGCCAGCATCGTCCTGATACCAAAGCCTGGCAGAGACATAACCAAAAAAGAGAATTTCAGACCAATATCCTTGATGAACATTGATGCAAAAATCCTCAATAAAATACTGGCAAACCGAATCCAGCAGCACATCAAAAAGCTTATCCACCATGATCAAGTGGGCTTCATCCCTGGGATGCAAGGCTGGTTCCACATACACAAATCAATAAGTGTAATCCAGCATATAAACAGAACCAAAGACAAAAACCACGATTATCTCAATAGATGCAGAAAAGGCCTTTGACAAAATTCAACAACACTTCATGCTAAAAATTCTCAATAAATTAGGTATTGATGGGATGTATCTCAAAATAATAAGAGCTATCTATGACAAACCCACAGCCAATATCATACTGAATGGGCAAAAACTGGAAGCATTCCCTTTGAAAAGTGCCACAAGACAGGGATGCCCTCTCCCACCACTCCTATTCAACATAGTGCTGGAAGTTCTGGCCAGGGCAATCAGGCAGGAGAAGGAAATAAAGGGTATTCAACTAGGAAAAGAGGAAGTCAAATTGTCCCTGTTTGCAGATGACATGATTGTATATCTAGAAAACCCCACTGTCTCAGCCCAAAATCTCCTTAAGCTGATTAGCAACTTCAGCAAAGTCTCAGCATACAAAATCAATGTACAAAAATCACAAGCATTCTTGTACACCAATCACAGACAAACAGAGAGCCAAATCATGAGTGAACTCTCCCATTCACAATTGCTTCAAAGAGAATAAAATACTTAGGAATCTAACTTACAAGGGATGTGAAGGACCTCTTCAAGGAGAACTACAAACCACTGCTCAATGAAATAAAAGAGGATACAAACAAATGGAAGAACATTCCATGCTCATGGGTTGGAAGAATCAATATCATGAAAATGGCCATACTGCCCAAGGTAATTTATAGATTCAATGCCATCCCCATCAAGCTACCAATGACTTTCTTCACAGAATTGGAAAAAACTACTTTAAAGTGCATATGCAACCAAAAAAGAGCCCACATCACCAAGTGAATCCTAAGCCAAAAGAACAAAGCCAGAGGCATCAAGCTACCTGACTTCAAACTATACTACAAGGCTACAGTAACCAAAACAGCATGGTACTGGTACCACAACAGAAACATAGATCAATGGAACAGAATAGAGCCCTCAGAAATGATGCCGCATATCTACAACTATCTGATCTTTGCCAAACCTGACAAAAACAAGAAATAGGGAAAGGATTCCCTATTTAATAAATGGTGCTGGGAAAACTGGCTAGCCATATGTAGAAAGCTGAAACTTAATCCCTTCCTTACACCTTATAGAAAAATTAATTCAAGATGGATTAAAGACTTAAATGTTAGACCTAAAACCATTAAAATCCTACAAGAAAACCTAGGCAATACCATTCAGGACATAGGCGTGGGCAAGGACTTCATGTCTAAAACACCAAAAGCAATGGCAACAAAAGCCAAAATCGACAAATGGGATCTAATTAAACTAAAGAGCTTCTGCACAGCAAAAGAAACTACCATCATAGTGAACAGGCAACCTACAGAATGGGAGAACATTTTTGCAACCTACTCATCTGACAAAGGGCTAATATCCAGAATCTACAATGAACTCAAACAAATTTACAAGAAAAAAACAAACAACCCCATCAAAAAGTGGGCAAAGGACATGAACAGACACTTCTCAAAAGAAGACATTTATGCAGCCAAAAAATACATGAAAAAATGCTCATCATCACTGGCCATCAGAGAAATGCAAATCAAAACCACAATGAGATACCATCTCACACCAGTTAGAATGGCCATCATTCAAAAGTCAGGAAGCAACAGGTGCTGGAGAGGATGTGGAGAAATAGGAACACTTTTACACTGTTGGTGGGACTGTAAACTAGTTCAACCATTGTGGAAGTCAGTGTGGCGATTCCTCAGGGATCTAGATCTAGAAATACCATTTGACCCAGCCATCCCATTACTGGGTATATACCCAAAGGACTATAAATCATGCTGCTATAAAGACACATGCACAGGTATGTTTATTGTGGCATTATTCACAATAGCAAAGAATTAGAACCAACCCAAATGTCCAACAACGATAGACTGGATTAAGAAAATGTGGCACATATACAGCATGGAATACTATGCAGCCATAAAAAATGATGAGTTCATGTCCTTTGTAGGGACATGGATGAAACTGGAAACCATCATTCTCAGTAAACTATTGCAAGGACAAAAAACCAAACACCGCATGTTCTCACTCATAGGTGGGAATTGAACAATGAGAACTCATGGACACAGGAAGGGGAACATCACACTCCGGGGACTGTTGTGGGGTGGGGGGAGTGGGAGGGACAGCATTAGGAGATATACCTAATGCTAAATGACGAGTTAATGGGTGCAGCAAAATAACATGGCACATGGATACATATGTAAAAAACCTGCACATTGTGCACATGTACCCTAAAACCTAAAGTATAATAATTAAAAAAAAAAAGCCTACAGAACTGTAAACCAATTAAACCTTTTCTTTATAAATTACCCAGGCTCAGGTATTTATTTATAGCAATGCAGGAACGGCCTAATACATACAGATAGATAGATAGATAGATAGATAGATAGATAGATAGATAGATAGATAGAAGATAGATAGATAGATAGATAGATAGATAGATAGATAGATAGATAGAGAGATAGATTGATAGATTGATAGATGGATAGTTTTTTCCAGTCCTGTGAGTACCTCTTGGGGATTCGGGGGTTCTTAAACTCTTGGGGACAACACAGTACCTTGCCCTCCCTCTGTTTCTTCCTACAATTTGAGTCTTGAATCTATTGGTAATTGGTTCCTATCCTCTCCAAATTGTTCCTAGGAAAGTTTGTTCTGTTCAATATTTTTGTAATTTTTTTTGTGTGTTGGCTGTTCTAGTTGATCTGTTTCATGAGGTAAATAAAGGAAATTAAAAACCATGCTTGTCTCCTGCAATTTATTCCCAGAATTTATAAATTGGTAATTTTTTTCTTTTCTAATTATAAATCAATTTTTACTTTATTGTCTAATTTTATATTTGTAACTTTTTTTTTACAAGCAGAACCTCCCCCAACACATAAACTTTGGGCCCCCAGAAACTTGTCTCTTCACCTCACCAAGTCAAAAATAAAATTGTAATATAGAAGAGAGTGGAAGAGGTGGAAACTCAAGTACTAGGGCAAGATTTATGGACCAAAAAAGTAGTAAGAGTGACTTGTTGCTAAGTCCTGACTACTGAGAGATTTAGGTTCTTCCGGCATTGATTTCTTTATTCTTATGTTTATTGGCTTGACATATATTTATTGTACATTCATTATATGCCAGACTGCCCTTAGCAATGAACAAATTAGGGATAAGTCACTTCCCTAATGGAAGTTATAGTGTAGGAGTATGATAGAGAACAAATAAGCTATTGAAATGTATTTCATATAGTGATTGATTCTGAAAATGGAGGCAGGCTGTAGCCTGTAGGTGGGGAAGAGGAGGGATGAAAATACTTTTTGTGTAATAAATGACAAATTTATTTATTTAACAAATATTATGAACTCCCACATTTTTAACATTGTTTATTAATTTCCATATTCAAAAACATTTTGGATGCACTGGAATATCTAGTCTGTGCCAAGTATGTAATTTACAAAGAAGAATAAGATACAGTATTAGCTTTTAAGGGCTCACTGGGTAATGTGGGAGAACCACTTTAGGGAAAGAACAATCTAGGTTTCAAAACCAATAGAAGGGATCTGCATACCACCTTTCCATGCGGAAGTATTCTTAAAACACAACTTTACCACCCCTTGTCACTAAACTTGGAGATATGTTCAGGGTAGCTACAAGGGAGATTAACTGATCAGGTAAACTACATGCCTTTAAAGACAGGACAGCTATAGTTGATTCTTTAAGCAAAAGCATGTTAGCTTCATATTACCACTGTGGTCTTCATGTCTCTCAGTATCTGCTGTGCAGACATTTGCTTTTATTGCTTCACTGTCTAACTATATACATTTCTTAGGGGAGATGAAAAGATTGCTAAAGCATAATTAACCTTCCAAACATATTGAGCATTTTTCCACGAACTCAGCTTTCAAGGAAAATTAATAGGCATCTATCTTCAGTAAATTATGAGCTACTGAAATGGGACTGCAGTAACTAAATGCTCTTTACGTTAAAGGAAACTGAAGAGAGAGAGAGCACAGACTACTCTTTTGAGGTGTGATATGCAGATGTCAAAGTCCATTGGACATGACTGCTATCAACCTGAAACTAAAAGCTTAGTGAGAAGAGTATGCTGGAGATGACAAATTTTAATAAACGCAATTCATTTAAAGTACAAAAACAAAAATAAGAAACAAGTAATAGAGCCAGGAGGAAACCACACGCCCTTCTACTGCCTACAGTGAAGGTGAGCTCCATTAGATGAATATCTGTTATCTTCAGCAATTGTGCTGGAAGCTGACACGAGTAGCTTGTTCAGTGGGTGTGGATGTGAGAATGATATCAGCCAGAGCCCTGGAAATTCATATATCCTATCTGTCAGCAAACACTGACTCTTGATGACTCTCCAAACCTCATCTCATTTGAGATGAATGCCCAGGCAGTGCCCATGAAAAGTAATGGAGAATAAGTTGAGGAGAAGGTCCTGAACTGTAAGGAGAAGTATCTATCTGAAAACTATCTACTGTAGGGCTCAGAATTGAAATTTCAGAATCTGTTAGGAATTGTCAGTATAGAATGTGGAGAGAAAGTGCTATGAGACAGGTGCAGAATGCCTTAGGAGAGAATAGGTTGACTGGGAACTATAAGGGAAGACATCGCAAGTGGAGGTAGAAGGGATAAAGAAGAGTACAGGACATACAAATGAGATGAGGTTAAAATCTATCATGGAGAAAATGAAAGCCAATTTTAAAGTACAATATATCAGATCAGAAATGTGAAGGATAAAATTATTTGCTTTGTGGAAATGTGCGTGAAAAAGACAAATAGATGAAAACAAAGTACATTAGACTTTGGAGATTGAGCTTGATAGATGTTCTGAATCATTAATAATTGAAGGAAATAATGTATACATTGGTCGATTTCCAAGGCAAAGTGCCTTTAGTTGGTTTAGGTCAACAAGATACAGAAAAAATAGGATATACTAGGTCCCTGCTTGTATAGTTGACACCTGCTTATCTGCTCCCCTCTCCTGTTGCTTAGTTGCCCTTACCCGAACCAAAGAAATTTAGTCTAAAAGTTTACTAGCCTGCAAAATAGCTCGCTTTGTCTGTGCTTATCAGCCTACCCAGCTACTTAGGTCATAAGTCAAATACTTGAAGAGCCCGTGAGCTGAGTAGGATTGCAATGCACTGTAGGCTGCAACAAAATGTAGCAAGACAACCCTAAAGAAAACATATAAAGCCCCTACCCAACAACTGATAGGTGATGTCTAGGAAGACTGTGACCCCACAGTACTCAGCCTATGAGGAAACTGGGGAGGGACCTGCGCACTAGGGGATAAATTGCTTGTTGTAACAGTGTTGCGTGTGCCTGCCCATCAGACACCCGATCTTGCAAGACCATCATTAAAAGTCTCACTTTCGCTGTTCTCTGGGTCTCTGAGCCCATTGTTTTTTTTTTGTTTGTTTGTTTGTTTTTTATTTATTTTTAGACAGAGTCTTACTCTGTCACCCAGGCTGGAGTTCAGTGGTGTGATCTCAGCTCACTGCAACCTCTGCCTCCCGAGTTCAAGCGATTCTCCTGCCTCAGCCTCCTGAGTAGCTGGGATTACAGCCATGTGCCACCATGCCCAGCTAATTTTTGTATTTTTAGTAGAGATGGGGTTTCACCATGTTGGTCAGGCTGGTCTCGAACCTCTGACCTCGTGATCCACCTGCGTTGGCCTCCCAAAGTGCTGGGATTACAGGCATCAGCCACCATGCCTGGCCTCTAAGTCTAATTCTTTGGGTTTGGACAGGTGAGTTTGTCTCTCACAACCTGGTGGCCAGTACAGAGAACTCTGTGCCTTCATGCAGTGGGACTCTGGCTGAGAGGGGAGACTCATCCCACTTGACTTAGGTGGCCCACTCTGTCCTTGTGTCCCGGCTCCCCACAGAAGCCATAGACAAACCTGAGGCTGTTACTCAGGAGACAACAGAAGTGACACAGGGAGAAAAGCAGGCACTGCAGCAACCAGGCAACCTTGTGCATGAGCCAAGGTAGGAAAATTGGACTGTAAGCACTGCCTTGGTGATTGGGCATTTTCGGAGGCTGAGTGTGTGTGACGAGACATATCTAAGATACAAAGCGAGTGCGGAGTCCCAATCCATGGTTCTGTACTCCCATGAGGGAAATGGCTCGAGATGGATGAAGTGATTCTTGGGTGTGCAAGAAACCTCCAGTGGCATGACGGTGAATATATAGGGAAACACTCAGACACAGAGACTAACTGAAAATGGGAAATAAGAATTCTAGGCCTAGGGAAAAAAGGAAAGAGGGAACTAAAGAAACTCCCTCTGAAATTCCCCCAAATAGTCCACTGGGGAGAATGCTACAGGTTTGGAGGGATAACCCTTGAACCAGCAACAAGGAAAAACAAAAGATGATAAAGTATAACTGTTTTAGCTGGCCCAAAGAGCTCATTCATCAGTTTTTGGTCTTTTGGCCTAAGTTTGGCTCCAATGAGGATTGAGTGTGCCAAACTTTAATTCTCTCTGTGAATGATAAAACCCCATCCTCACAAGAGGTGATGGGTTACAGTCTTCGTTGGATTGGCGAATTAACTCCCATGTTCCCCCTTAAAGAAGAGGAAGAAAAAAAAAAGAGCATAGTAAAGAGCTCTCACTCAGTGAAAAGCCCTGGGATACCCTAACAGGCTTGACCCCACCCCCATACATCTCACAAAGTGGAAGGCATGGAGATCAGGGCGCAATAGGAAGATGAGAGGAAGAGGAATCTGGGGGTCATGAAGGAGGTAAACCCAATGCTCTCTTAAATTCCTATCCAAACTTGAGGAAAGAATTAGAACAACGTAAGAAGGACGTTGAGAATTTCCCTATCTCTTCTAAACAGCAGATGTCTAACATGTACCCTCTTAGAGAAGTCCCTATGGGACAGGGAGGAGTTGGATTTGTGAGTGCGCCTCTAACCAGTACTGAGGTTAGGAGTTTTAAAAAGGAAATGATGCCACTCTTGGAAGATCCCCTAGTTTTAGCAGAGCACCTAGATCAATTTTTTAGGACTCAGTTTTTATACTTGGGTTGAGATGCTGTCAATCATAAATATTCTGTTTACTGAGGAAGAGAGGGGAATGATTAGAAGGGCAGCCATGAACATTTGGGAGAGACAGCATCCTCCCAGGCAAGGAGTCCTTTCAGCTGAGCAGAAATTCCAAAATGCAAATCCCACATGGGATAACAATAATCCCAGATCAGACCCAAATGCAGGATCTAAGGGAACTAAGGGATTAAAAAGTCCACTCCTAGGACACATAATGTCTCCAAGCATTTGAGATACAACAACAACTACAACAACAGCAACAAAAGGAGTCTCCCTCTCTGTTTCTGCAGAGGCTCAGGGATCAAATGAGAAAATATTCAAGATTAGATCCAGAGAACCCAGTACGGCAAAGCCTTTTAAAGGTTAATTCTGTGACTAAAAGCTGTCCTGATATTACTAAGAAACTGCAAAAGATTAATGGATGAAATAATGGATTAAGGGATTACTGAAGGAAGCTCAAAAGGTTTTTGTTAAAAAAAAAAAAAAGAAAGAAAGAAAAGAGAAACTGGGAAAGGGAGGAAAAGAAAAAAGTAAGAAGGGAAATCGGAAAGAGAAAGGAGAGGAGACAGCAAACGTAGAGGGCCAGAGAGAGAGAGAGAAAGAGGAAGAAATGAGTGTGAGGGAGAAAGACAATGGGATGACAGAGAGAGCGAGCTAGAAGAAGAAAATGAGCGAGAGAGACTGGGAAAGACAGAGATCAAAGAGAGACACAGAAAGTGAGACTGAAAAGAAAGATAATGTTAACAGGAAGAAAAAGTAAAGTACAAGAAGAAGCAAGAGAGACAGAGAGAGACCGTAAAAGACGGGAGACAAAAAGACAAAAGCACAAGTAAGCAGTAGCTGCCACAGCCCTGCTGGTAGAGGAGAGTAGGAAGCTGACCTTCGCAGGGCCCTGGTAGTAAGCACCCCACACAGGGTCAGGAATATATTAAATCAAAGAGCTGGGAGATGGTTGACTGATCCCGGATTTTAAAACATGAAGCCATACTACTAGAAAAAGATAATTTGGTCTTAACAACAGATACTTGCTTGAATTCAGCCAGTTTCTTATGGATAGGAGAGGAGAATGAGAAGGCATCAGACCATAACTATTTAGATATCATAGAATATCAAACCAAAGTGAGACCAGACCTTAGAGGAACTCCCCTATATGACGGCAAAAGGCTGCTTGTGGAGGGGTCATCCAGAGTGATAAACGGTAAAAGACACGATGGCTTTGCTATCACTGATGGAAACAAACAATCCTTAAGTGAAAAAGATAGACTACCCAATAACTGGCCAGCCCAAACCTGTGAATTATTATTTTTTATTTTATTATTATTATTTTTTTTAGAGACGGAGTCTTGCTCTGTCGCCCAGGCTGGAATGCAGTGGCACGATCTCGGCTCACTGCAAGCTCCGCCTCCCGGTTTTGCGCCATTCTCCTGTCTCAGCCTCCCTAGCGGCTGGGACTGCAGGCGCCCGCCACCACGCCCGGCTAATTTTTGTATTTTTTTAGTAGAGATGGGGTTTCACTGCGTTAGCCAGGATGGTCTTGATCTCCTGACCTCGTGATCCGCCCACCTCAGCCTCCCAAAGTGCTGGGATTACAGGCGTGAGCCACCGCGCCCTGCCAAACCTGTGAATTATATGCTCTTAACTAGGCCCTAAAGCTCCTAGAAGGCCAAAAAGGCATTATATATACTGATTCCAAATATGTCTATGGAGTAGTACACACCTTTGGAAAAATCTGAACAGAGCGGGGCCTAATAAATAGCAGGGGGAAAGAATTGGTACATGAGAAACTAGTCAAGCAAGTTTTGGAAAACCTCCTGCTTCCAGCAGTGGTAGCCACAGTTCATGTAAATGGCCATGAGAAAGAAAACAGTATAGAAGCTGTAGAAAATAAGCTTGCAAATAAAGCTGCTAAGCAGGTCTCCCTGGAGGAAAAAGTTAAACTGTTTGGACCAATCCTAGATATCCTTAAGGTGGTATTAAAACCCCAGTTTTCTAAAGAGGAGGAGGAAGAGCTGGGCAAGATAGGGGCCACTCAAACTGAGGATGGGAGGTGAGTGCTCCCTGATGGGAGAGAAATGATAAACCCATAATGAGAAAACTAATGTCCATACTGCATAAGGAAAGCCGTCGGGGCCCCCAGCTGATGTGTAATACAATGCTTAAGAATTATGGGTGTATAGAGATTTATACACTTGCTAAACAAGTGTGTAGGGGTTATATGAGCTACCAGAAAATAAACAAAAAGGTAGTTAAAAAATAGACTACCAGAGGAAAATCTCCTAGGTTAAGGCCATTTCAAAGCATTCAGATAGATTTTACAGAAATGCTCAAAATAGAGAGACTAAAGTATCTACTGGCAATGGTAAACCACCTATCGAGCTGGGTGGAGGCCTTCTCCCTCCCAACTGCCACCCCAGGGAATGTGATCAAAATAATCTTAGAACAAATTATACCCAGATTTGGTCTGGTAGAAAATAATTGATTCAGACAACGGGAGCCACTTTACCTCAAGGGTGCTAAGGGGAATTATGGAAGGTTAACACATTAGATGGGTTTACCACACCCTTTGGTATCCCTCCTCTTCTGGAAAAGTAGAAAGAATGAATCAGACTCTCAAAAAGCATATTACTAAACTAATCTTAGAAACTAAAATGCCTTGGACCAAATGTCTTCCAATAGCACTCCTTAGGATTAGGACAGCCCCAAGGAAAGACGTGGGATTGTCTCATGAGTTATCATATGGACTCCTGTATTTAGGGAGGACTGCTGACTTTCCTACTATGGAAACCAAAGACCACTTTGTAAGAAATTATATACTGGCCATATCCCCCACCCTGTCATCTCTTAGGTTGAAAGGACTTCTCACTCAAACCCTGCCTCTTGAGTTCATGGTTTACCACTTCCAGCTTGGCGACTAAGTGCTAATGAAGACTTGAAAGAAGACAAGCTCCACCCAAGCTGGGAAGGTCCCTATCAAGTGCTCCTGATCTCTGAGACAGCTGTAGGAACAGCTGAATGAGGGTGGACACATTACACTCAGGTCAAGTGACTGATAAAAGAATCCCTAGAAGGAAGAGAAATGGGTGAATGGGAAGTGTATAGATCACTCAAGGAACCCTTAAAGCTAACTCTAAGGAAAACCTAGAAGGAAGCTATGAGCAGGTTCTGTCATTGGGAGTGGATGTAGTTAGGATTAATCCTACCACCAGGGGTGAGAGGGTTCACAATTATTGGATGGAGCCCAGTAGAAGAATAATATTCAATCAAAGTAATAGTCAATGTAACTAGAACCCCCACCCCCCAGACCATAAAGTTCGATGCCTGCCAAGTCTTACATTTCAGGAATTTAGGGAACCAAAGACAACTGTCACAAGCAAACAAATATCTATCCTGAAACAGGTTGTTATTGGGGAAAGCCCCATTCTAGCTGGAATGAGGTCTTGTGGACCACTCTATTTGGAGGCTGGGTGAGCCATTCTTCCAAAAAAAAAACCCTTAAAGAATAAAATACATTTGTATAAGGGCCCCATGCCATCTAACTGTAGAAATTTAGAATGCAATCCTATATCAATTACCATAAACAACCCAGCTACTCTAGACCAGGAACCTTGGAGGTATGGATTAGGAATAAATGTCTCAGGAAGGGATCCCCTGGGAGAGTTGGCTTTTAGGCTAGTCACCAACTCCACCCTGAGCCCACCCAGGGTTACTATAACTCCCAGTCCCACTACTTCCTTTAACCCACCAGACAATGACCCTAAGAGAGTAAAAATAATTAAGGTAACTGACTTGAGACAGATTTTAGAAATTGAGACTGGATTGGGGGATGTAAATGCCTGGGTTGAATGGGTCAAATTTTTGGTACTAGCTCTGAATAAGAGCAACTGTTATGCATGCTCTGCTGGGCAGCCTCAGGCACGGGTGGTTCCATTTCCCCTAGGATGGGATATCAGTCCCGATGGAATGCGTTGCATGTTGGCCCTATACCAGGACAGGGATGCATGGGGAAATGAGGCTTGCAAAAGTCTATCATTGCTCTTTCCCGCCTTGCAGAGATCAGACCTTAAAGCAATCCCCTCATTCTCCATAGGGAATATAAACCATTCCTCTTGTCTCTCTAGGCAAGGGGCAGAGTTCAATAAGCCCATGGGAGAACTCTCAAGTTGTACCCACATCTGAAACATTACTGGTGAGTCAAAAAAAGGCAACTACTTGGCTCTTCATATACCCTGAGCTGATGTCTGGTGGTATTGTGGAAAGAGGAACCTCTGTAACTTGTTACTGTCCAATTGGACTGGGACTTGTGCCTTAGTTCAATCGGCCATTCCATTTACCCTGGCATTTCATAAAATCCCCAAGAATCCACATGGCCACCGAAGTCGGAGAGATCTAACAAATTATTTTAATCCCAACATTTATATTGACTCAATAGAAGTCCCTAAAGGAGTACCTAATAAATTTAAGGCCTGAAGCCAAATAGCTGCTAGGTTTAAATCAGCACTCTTCTGGTGGTCGACTACTAATAAAAATATGAATTAAATTAATTACATCTTTTATAATCAACAAAGATTCATCAACTATACTCCAAATGCTCTCTAAGGGGTGGCTAGCCAATTAAATGCCACCAGCCAAATGGCCTGGGAGAACAAACTTGCATTAAACATAATCTTAGCAGAGAAATAGGGCATATGCATCATGCTGGGTGCAAAGTGTTGCACTTTCATTCCTAACAATATGGCCCCAGATGGACACATCACAAAGGCATTACAAGGGTTAACAACTTTAGCCAACGAATTGGTAGAAAATGTCAGAACTGATGACCCATTTGCTGATTGACTAGAGAGTTGGTTTGGGAAATGGAAAGGAATGGTAGCCTCCATTTTAACCTCCCTTATAATAGTGGCTGAAATCCTAACAGCTGTAGGGTGTTGCGTTATCCCCTGTGTTAGAGGGTTAACTCCAAAATTAATTGAAACAGCCATCAACAAATGCCCATAATATATCAACTATTATTAGAAACCAAATCACATCTACTCTCTTATAATGAAGAAAGTCAACAGTTCTTGAAACAATTTGAGGACCAAAGGACACAAAAATAAATATGGAAATGGGACCAAAAGGAGTAAAAAGAAAAAGAGGAGGGAATTGAAGGAAATAATGTATACAGTGGTCCATTTCCAAGATAAAGTGCCTTGAATCGGTTTAGGTCAGCAAGCTACATAAAAAATAGGATATACCAGGCCCCTGCTTGGATATTCAACACCTGCTTTTTAGCCCCCCCACCCCCCCATCCCCGACCCGTGACCCCTTAGTTGCCCTCACCTGAGCCAAAGAAGTTCCGTCCAAGATGACAGTTTACTAGCCTGCAAAATAGCTCACTTTGTCTGTTCTTATCAGCCTGCCCAGCTACTTAGGTCATAAGTCAAATACTTGAAAAACCCCTGAGCTGACTAGGATTGCAGTGCGTTGTGGGCGGCAAGAAAGTGCAGCAAGACAACCCTAAAGAAAGCACCTACAGCCCCTACCCAACTGTCAATAGGTGATGTCCAGGAAGACTGTGACCCCATAGGACTCAGCCTAAGAGGAACTAGGGGAGGGACCTGTGCACTAGGGGATAAATTGCTTGTTGTAACTGTATTACATGTGCCTGCCCGTTAGATCCCCGATCTTGCAAGACCGTCATTAAAAGTCTCACTTTTGCCATCCTCTGGGCTCCGAGTTTATTCTTTGGTTTGGATGGGTGAGTTTGTTTCTCACAATAATCAAAAACTTAATTTAAGAAAATTCTTCTGATATGAACTTTTCCCCTTGGTATTCAGATTAAAAGTGTCTGGTAAAAATCCTGGCCAAAGAATACCTCTAATTTATTGAGTTACAAAGTGATGTAATAATTTATATAAGTCTTATAATAAGCCTCATTATCAAATATCAAAATGTATTATTATATATAATAATAATCAAGTGGAATGTTGTTACAAGAATTTATACGTATACCTATAGCAATGAAATATAATAAAGAACCCAGAAAAAGCCATGCAAAGGCATGAAAATGTGATGCATGACAGAGGAAGCATTAAAGCCAATGGGAAAAGAGTAGGCTATTCAATAATCTTGCTTGAATAATTTGTTATCCACATATAAAGTTAATATAATAAATCCACCTCATATGATACACAAAAATATATCATAAGTGGATTAAAGTCTTAATGTGTAAAGTAAAACTTCAAAAACCTTTGAAGATAATATTATGACCTTGAGAAGGAACAAATATTTTAAATAAGATGTCCCCAAGCCCAAATCATGAAAGAAAAATTGGATGCACTATTTTAAAATTTTCTGCCTCTTTGCAGAAAATGACATTATAAAAATGACAAGCAGTAGAATGGGAGAAGATTTTAGTAACACATAAAACTGATAAGGCACTTTCTATCCAGAATAAAAAGAGAATAACTTCTACTAATCCATAAGAAAAAGGCAACCAAAAAGAAAAAAAAAATGAACAGGTACAGGTAAAAGAAAACCTTAATGGCCAGTAAACAAATGAAAAGATGTTCCACCTCCCTAGCAACCAAGGAAGTAAAAATAGGACCCATAATGAGATATACTTTACATGCAACAGACTGGTATAGATAAAAAATTCTGACAAAATCACATTAGCAAGGATGTGAATGGAGTTGGAAACTCTAATTGCTTGTGGGAGTGTAAATTGCTGCAGTTGATTTGGGAAGGACTTGGCAATATCTAGTAAAGCCGAAGTCTATGTAAAGTCAGATCTATGGCTTAGTAATTCCATTCTGAGGGTTTGATCCTGGAGAACCTTTCACAAAAATATACGAATAAGAATCTTCACAGCCGTTTTGCCTGCAGTAGGAAGTTGGAAAGAACCTAAAATGTCCCCTTATAGGAGAATAATCAGATTGGTTACAATCTATGTAATAAAACATTTAAATTATTTAAATGAAGCTGTACATATCAATATAGTAATCACAATAATATACTATTAAATGAAATAAGCCAGTTGCGGAATAGCCCATGGAACATGTATTATTCATAAAGCTTAAGCAGGCAAAGCAACATAATATATATTTCTAACCTGTGTACATGGTTATAAACTATATATTATATAAATATATGTATATAGGAAGGTATATATGTAGTAACATTTTTAAAATGTAGAGACATTTAAATATATAGTAACTTTTGCTTAAATGCAGGGAAAGATAAATACTAAATTCAGGATAGAAGTTAATATTGGTGGCCATAGAAAAACCTTAATTTGTCTTCATGAAGCTTTATTACGTAAGCTTGGGGGATGGGCACATTGGAGATCTTACTGTTTATATTATTTGTAAGCACAAGATACTTAATATAATAACACATAAGACTATGACATTAATAATACCAATTTACAATTTCAGATTACTTTTCAAACACTGTGAAGTATGAATAATAAGGGATGGCATAACGGTGAAAGTGAAAAAAATGTACTGACTCTTTAATAGCTTATATTTTACAAACAAATTGTAGCCTCTTTTTGCAACTGATAATTACAGAACTAGAGCTTAAAAGGTGCTTTTGAAAAACTTGGCAATTTCTGTAGGTGTAATTACAGAAACAAGGCATATGAACTTTCCAAAACTGTGGGAAGATGTAAGCAAATTAAACTTTGTACTTACAGAAAATGACATGAAAGAACAAGGCAGAAAAACAAGAACTCATGAAAGAGAGTAATAGAAGAAATATCGATCATAGCAATTGATATAGAAACTAATTTAACTGAAATATCCAGTACCTGACATGTTTTGGATAAAATATTTTTTCTAGAGTTTGGATATCTTAACTTCAAAATGTGTTGTAGTGGATATGGCATAGAATAAATTTAGAATCTAAAAAGAAAAACAAATTTAAGGCTTCATGTTACCAAATATAATCTTGCTAGTTAATCTGAGAATGTGTTAAGTATCTGTTATTCCTTTTCTTTTAGATTGAATATAGGGCAAGAAAATCCAAAACAATTTTAGTTATGAAAGAACATAAATGCAATTTCTTATCAATTTTGGCAACCAAACCGAACTTCAAATGTGCACTAATTCTCCTAAAAAAGGTAATTTAGCATCTGACAATAATATTAAAATGTTATGTTAAATAAAAAGTGATGGAAAAATCATTTATCAGAGCGATAATTTGACAGGCAGTAAAACATAGTGTTTAAGCTCATAAACTCCAGAGCTGGTCTGTTTTTGAATCTCAGCTCTGATATTTACTCAGAGATGGTATTTATAACCTTGGACAAGCTACTTAACTATTCTGTGTCTAGTTTCTTCATCTGAAAAAAAGGGAATAAAAATAGATCTCAGATGTAATATTCAACATGCTCAGCCACTGGTATAGTAATATAAATTATTACTTAAATAAATACATATATTAAAATATATTTTCTTTTATTTTCTAAATATATACACAGGGTACATAGCAAAGTGGTTACTAAGTAATGTGGTTACAGAGAAAACTCCTTATCACATCATTTTATTCACAAATTACCTGTTAATTTTGAAAAGTGGTTGTTGTGATTTTACCCCTGATGAGTCATGGCTTGACATAGGAACTGCATCAAAATGTTTCAACATTCCCATTTAACTCATTATCATTAGGTCCTTGGTGTCTAGTGCTTTATTGTAGCCAGAAGGTGGCTTGATGCCTGGTGTTTTGTTGCAGCCAGAAGGTGGCTGGACACATTGCTTATAAGGCATAGCCAAGTATTCATTTAGATGCGAATACATACTCTACTGCTTGAACCTTGGTTCATGCTGACAATGCTGCTGTGAATACCACCTGTCCTGCCACCTGGACAGATACCCCTGCCAATGCTGGGCTTCCCAGCAGCAGCCAGTAGGCACTGCAGATGCTCTTGCCACCACAGCCTCTCTGCAGCCTTAGTTTCCTCAACAGTCACCAAGGTCTTTCTTCCTGTGAGCCAGCACCACTCTTAGACCCCATCACCTGTCTCTGACCACTGCCAGGTAACAGTATTTGGTGACTTGTGGTCTCAGTAATTAAAGAGTTGCTCTTTACTATTAGATAATATGCACCAGTATTGCCATTTTAATACATATATTAGAATATATTTTATTTTATTTTCTAAATATATACACAGGGTACATAGCAAAGTGGTTACTAAGTAATATGTTACAGAAAAACCCAAAAGGGTTTTGGTATTTCTCTGATGGATATGGCAATACTGGGTGCATATTATCTAATAGTAAGGAGACGTATAGGACCTTTTAGTATCTTGGTGAGGATTACATAAGTTAATAAATGTAAAACTCTAAGAACAGTCCCTCCCACAAAACAGCCACTCAGTGTTAACTCTTATTATTCTTAGCTAAACCTATTATAACATCATTTTCAGAAGCCCAAAAAGGCCACAACATATTCTCAATAGAAAAAGAAAAAAGATCCCAAGTGTTAAACTCTTGCTCTTGCTAGAATTTGTTGACCAAATTTTCCTTGCAGTTTGTTCTTCTTGAGTGTCTCTGGTTCCGTCTGATGTGATGTTTTTTTTTAATTGATGATATTTTCAATATGTGAAAGAACCATCGTAGAGTGATTTTGTCTTTCAACTGAGCTCTGTAGTCGTGAGTCTTTGCTTTGTAATTTAGCCATTACTACATTGTTAAAAATCACTTGTACCCTAAGTTATAATAACCACTATTCTATCACTTAAAGTGTCAGTTAAAAGGTAGACTTCTGTATGATAAAACAAGTAAATGGGTTAATTATTTTAGTAAGTGACAAATGCTTGAATAAGGTTTAAAACACAAAATCAAATCACAAATTGTTTACAAAATACCCGAAATTATAAATAAAAAATAACTTGTAAATGACAGGAAAATATTTGACAGACAAACAGAAACACGAAAAGGGCAGCTAACACTATTTTATTAGAAAAGAAAAAACACAACAAAAGCCATTACATTTGGTAAGAGATAATTATTCTCTATTTCTTCTACATTCTCCCCTCTGCAAATACTTCTGCCTTTGTACAGGAACTGCAAAAAGACACTTCTGTCTTCTTGTTCACCATTTTACTTGCTCTTCTCCCAGAAAGAATGAATGGTAATTTTGACTTATCCATGTTATAAGTGGGGTCTCAGAAACAGATTTCTCTGACTCAATTTTTCCATCTCTGTCTCTGTTTCTGTCTCTGTCTCTATGCCTTTGTGTTTCTTTATTTCTTTTTCCCCTCCCCCTCTCTCTCAAGGACTGTGTTCTTTGGGTCTTGATTCCATACAGTTAACCGCCCCTGCTTTGTGCACTTAAGCCTGTAGCTAAGCCAGGAAGGCCCTATTGTTTTAGCTCATATTTTTTCAATTTAGAAAGAAAGGAGGAGTTTACTCAGGCATGTGCCTAGGGTGCCTACTATTTTCTATAATTCATCTTTATTCAGGAAACACTGTAGTTGTATAACATCTGTTTCATTTGCCATAATTCATTCATTCACTTAATAAATATTTATATTAGATGTCTACTGTATTTTAGGTACTCTTCTAGGTCCTTAATATACATTAGTATACATTACTGCTCTTATCTTATATCTTTGTGTTTATAGTCTTGGCCCAAACCCTTGAAAAGCAAAAAAAAAAAGTAAGTTGTCAAATTTAGTTCGAGAGAGAGAGAAAACACACACACACACATATATATATATATGCATTATTTCACGATAAAAAACAAAAAATTTCAACAATCTATAAATAAAAGGAAACTTTTTCAGACTGATTAAGAGTTTAGACATTTTTACAGATATTAGCATATTTAATGGTGGAAGACTAAATGTCTTCCCTCTAAGATTTGAAGCAAGGTGGTATGGAGTGAATTGTGTTCCTCTATCCTCCCCAACCCAAATTCATATGCTGAAAGCGCTGATCCTCAATGTGATGAGATACTCAGATGAGCTCTTACAAGACAATTAAGTTTAGATAAGATCAGGCTGGTAGAGCACTCATGGTGGGACTCTTATGTCAGAAGAGGAGGAGACACCAGGGCTCTCTCTCTGACATGTGAGACATAGTGAGAAGGTGGCCATCGGTAAGCCAGGAATAGAGCTCTCACTGAGGAGCTGAATTTGCTGGCACCCGGATTTGGGACTTCCCAGTCTCCAGAACTAGAAGAAATAAATTTATGTGTAAATCCCTCAGTTTAAGGTATTGGTTATGGCAGCCTGAGAAGACTAATACACAAGGCAAGGATGTCCACTCTCACAGCTTCAATTCAGTATTAACTTGGAGGTTCTAACGAGTAGAATGAGACAAGGAAAAGAAACAAAATGCATAAATATTGGAAAAATATGTATATTTGTTTTCAATCAAAGATGATGTGATTGTATACATACAGTATGCAAACAAATTTACAAACCACTAGAACTAATCAATAATTATGTCAAAATAATTGGTTACAAAATCTATACACAAAAATCAGTCACACTTCTATATATTAGCAACAGACATTTGGAAAATAAAGTATGTAAAATAGCATCATATCAAATATTTAATAATAAATGAAATGAAAGACGTTTGTCTGTACTAAAAAGTAACCCCTCAAATGCTGAAATAATATTTAATTAATTAGAAATACATTATGGATTGAAAGACAAATTTTTTTTTTTTTTTTTGGAGACGGAGTCTGGCTTTGTTGCCCAGGCTGGAGTGCAGTGGCGTGATCTCTGCTCACGGCAAGCTCTGCCTCCTGGGTTCACGCCCTTCTCCTGCCTCAGCCTCCGGAGTAGCTGGGACTACAGGCGCCTGCCACCATGCCCGGCTAATGTTTTGTATTTTTAGTAGCGACGGGGTTTCACCATGTTAGCTAGGATGGTCTCGATCTCCTGACCTCGTGATCTGCCCACCTCGGCCTCCCAAAGTGCTGGGATTACAGGCGTGAGCCACAGCGCCCGGCCAAGACAAAATATTTTTAAGATGGTGTATTAGTCAATTTTGCATTGCTATAAAGAAGTACCTGAGTTTGGGTAATTTATAAAGAAAAGTGGTTTTTTTGGCTTATGGTTCTGCAGGCTGAAGCACCGTGCCAGCTTCTGCTTTTAGTGAGGACTTCAAGAAGCTTACAGTTGTGGCAGAAGGCAAAAGGAGCCAGTGTGTTACATAGCGAGAGAGGGAGTGAGAGAGGGAGCTAGGGAGAGAGGGAGGAGGTGCCAGGCTCTTTTAAATAACCAGATCTTGCATGGACTCATAGAGTAGAATTGACTCATTACTGCGAGGACAGCACCAAGCCACTCATGAGGGTTCAGCCCTCATGACAAAAGCACCTCCCACCAGGCTCCATTTCTTTCGAGAATCACATTTCAACATGAGATTTGGAAGGGACAGACATCCAAATTTTATCAGATGACTATTATTTATTGACCCATAGATTGAATGCAATCCTACAAGAATTGTGATATTAAAGTCAAATGACAAGAAACTTAGAAAGATATGGACAAGCTGCTTTTAAAGTAGAATGATGGTGCCTATAACCTAAACAATCTTGAAAAAGAACATAGTTGGAAAACTTAGGCTACCTGACAATATCAAAGTGTAAAAGAGAGGCTGGGGTACCTAAACTATCAGATTTTAGGACTCACTATTATGCTACCCTAATTAAGACTGCCTGATATTGGCATAAAAATAAATACACATGAAAAAAAGAAGAGCCCCAAAGTAGATAATCACATATATGTTTAACTGATTTTCAACAAAATGCCAAAGGAATTCAATGGAAGAAGGGGAGGTCTTTCTAATATGTGGTGTCGAAGCAATTGTCTAGTCATATTGAAAAGTAAAATTTAACCTCTTTCTTGCACTATATGTAAAAATTAAATTGGGTTACATATCTAAATGTGAATGTTAATCAAGTTTCTTGAAAAAAATATAAAAATTTATTTATTGCTTTGATAAATTGGACTTAAAATTAAAATCTTCTCATCAAAATGCACTATTAAGTATGTCAAAATACAAGCCACAGCCTTGGGAAAGATATTTGAAATACATATATTTTACAAATAACTCATCTGCAGAATATATAAAGAACCTCCATTAATCAAAGGGAATTAGACAAACACCTAGTTTTAAAAAATAAATGGTGAATAATTTAAACAGAAACCTCAAAAAAGAAAATATCAGAATGGCCAACAAGCACATAGAAAGATACACAACATCATTAGTTTTTAGAGAAATACAAATTAAAGCAACCATAAGATACCTCCCCAACACTACAAGAATGACTAAATTTTTAAAGTCTGACAGCGTTGTGCTGGGTGTCCCCAATACCACTCAGGTTTAGTGATTTTCTAGAAGGACTCACAGAACTCAGAAAAGCTGCCATACTCATGGTTATGGTTTGTTACAGTGAAGAGATACAGGTTAAAATCAGCAAAGGTAAAAGACACAGATGTCTCCCAAAGAGAGACCATAGGCAAATTTCCAGTTGTCCACTCCTAGTGAAGCTGTGTAAAGAATGTTCAATTCTTCCAGAAAACAACGTGGAATGTTATCAACCAGGGAAGCTCACCCAAGCTGTTTGTTGTCTAGAGATTCTATTAAGCTTCAGTTACAGAGGCATGGATTGCCCATGTGGCCAACCTTAGTTACTTAGCACTCAGCCCCTCCGGATGTCAAACTGACAGCATGGCTCAAGTTCCCCACCATAAATCACATGGTTAGCATAAACTATTTGGCATGGTCAAAGGCCCCACATTTACAAACTCACTCTTATCCTGCAGGATATTTCAAGGATTCAAACGTTATCTCTCAGGAGCAGATCAAGAACCAGTTGGTTCTTTGGACTGTAGAGTTTGAATTCCCCAAACCTGTAGGCTTAAACCTTCGCTGGAGAAATATCAGCATTGAAGATGAAATAGAGCAACTGAAATTCTTATACATTGCTTGTGGGAATTTATAATAGCAAAACCACTTTGGAAAACTTTTTAGATGTTGCTAACAAAATTCAAGATATACCTACCCTGTGATGAAGAAATTACACTCCTAGGTATACATCAAAGAGAAAGGAATATATATATCCATAAAAGTAAGTCTATAAGATGACTTATAGCAGCTTTATTACTTATATAAGAAAATGGAAACAGATTAAATGTCTCTGAACAGAAGAATAAACAAATTTATGTGGTATATTCATGCAATACCATAGAATATTATTCAGAAATTAAAAGGAATAAACTACTGGTATACATAATGGTATAGAATGAGTGTTTAAAACATGTGCTTGGTCAAAAGAAGACAGACACAAAAAATACAGAGTATATAATTCATGAAGATGAAGTTCAAGAACAGGTCAACATAACTGCTATTATAGAAGTCACAATAAGGTCAAGTAGTTGCGGGGAGATATGAGCATGCCTATAACCCAGTCTTGAAAGTCTGCTATTTCTGATATCTCTCCAGAAAACTTTCTGAGTTGTTGGAAATACTGTATACTGATATGGAAGGTACACAGGAACAAACTTTAAATATTCATTGAGTCAAATGGTTAATGTTTGTTAATTATACTGTATGCAATTTTTTCTTAAAATTAAAAAAGTCTTACTGTGGTATTTAAATTTCTCAGAAGTGTTTACCACATGATATGCTCTAAATCAGTACATTTGAATGAATGCACACATCAGCGGATGCATATCTTGATATCCTCACTCTGTTATCATGCTCATCAAGCCACATTTTTAAAAAAATGACTATCTTTGTTAAATTATCTATAGTAAGAGAATGCAATGATCAGAAGGCTCTGGCAAGTATTTCATTATTTATTTGTGTTACAGTTGAATACATTATTATTCTAGTATTTATACGTCAGTCTCAAATGAATGTAGTGACAGAAACCAGTATCTAAGAGTCAGATCATCCTTAGGTATATGAACAGTTTTATTTAAAATGAACATAAAAATTAGATCTTTAAAGATAGAAACCTTCAAAAGACTTCATCTACTATGTATACTAGCCTGGATGATCTGTCAGCCTTTGTCAGGCAAAAAAAGCCCTTCAGTTTTATTAAAATCTCAATCAAGCTGCATGATATATTAATTTCTCAAAAACTCAAGGTCATTATTGTGAGCACCTCTGATTGTATTGTGTGATATTATTGTTTGCAGAATAACAGAATGCTGTGGCTAGAAGAGATCTTAGTAGTCATCTAGTAAAATCTCTTTCTTTTAAAGATGGGGAAATTGAAACTTTCCTTTAAAACTAGCAATTAGAGAACTTTGGGTTCCTGATGGTTTTGTTGGGCTAATTCCAAGTTGTCTGCCTCATGACTTCTTTTCACAGGAGACAAATAAATTCCTGTGTATTTATTAACCAATTTAATAAAGCTTTTTATTTGCCTCTCATAGCCAGGTTCATTTCTAACTAATGCAAAACCACACTCTATGAAAGACTTTTCCTTTGACAAACACAGAATTTGAAAGCCCAGATAAATTAATTTTTTGAATGATATCTATTTCTCAACATCAAAGCTTTAGCAATCATTAGTGGATTAGTATCTTCAAAGTGTTGAAAAAATAATTTTGGACTTAGAATTTACATTCAACTAACTAATCATCTAAAAATGAAGATACAATGATAATATTCCTGTGCATGCAAAGTTTCTCAGACATTTTACTAAACTAAAGCCTCTTTTAAAAAGTTCTTGCTGGATATACCCTGGCAGGATAAATCTGAGAGTTAATGATAAAGTACATGAAATGTAAGTAAGCAAACTTTTTTTGGTAAGCTATATTATATGCTAAGTAAGGAATAATATATAAACATATATTTTAATAATGTAGAAATTTGAGAGCAATGGTGGGAGATGAGAATGCTAAGATTCTTGTCTCACTTTGGGGAAATATACGCATTACTAAACTTTTAGGCATTGAGAGAGTAAACTAAATTTAAGTGTGGATATTACTAAATCAAGATTCAATCCCTGTAATGGAAGGTAGAAAGAAGAAGAAAAACCGAAAATTAAAAACAGCTTAGTAATCATAAAACAAAATTAACTGGTAAAAATAAAGGATAATATTTACTCGCATACATATATATTATGTACTGTGCATTTAATATAAAATCATTTTTAATAAATAAAAGCAATTTCATAGGAATGCTTTTATACTGTTGATGGGAGTGTAAATTAGTTTAACCATTGTGGAAGATGGTGTGGCGATTCCTCAAAGACCTAGAACCAGAAATGCCATTTGACTCAGCAATCCCATTAGTGGGTATATACCCAAAGGAATACAAATCCTTCTATCATAAAGACACATGCATGTGTATGTTCATTGCAGCACTATTGACAATAACAAAGACATGGAATCAACCCAAATGCCCATCAATGATAGACTGGATAAAGAAAATGTGATACATATATACCATGGAATACCATGCAGCCATATAAAGGAATGAGATCATGTTGTTTGCAGGGACATGGATGGAGTTGGAAGTCATTATCTTCAGCAAACAACACAGGAACAGAAAACCAAATACCACACATTCTCACTTGTAAGTGAGAGCTGAATAATGACAACACATTGACACAGGGATAACAGGTACAACACACACTGGGGCGCATGTCTCGGAGGCAGAGGGAGGGAGAGCATTAAGAAAAATAGCTAATGCATGCGGGGCTTAATATCAAGGTGATGGGTTGATTGGTGTTGCAAACCACCATGGCACTCATTTACCTATGTAACAAACCTGGATGTCCTGCACTTGTATCCTGGAACTGAGGATAAAATTAAATTAAATTTTAAAAAAAGCTATTTCAACTCATTGGTCAAAATACAGCAATACTCAGATTGTATTACATAACAACGACAAAACCAGCAGATGTAAGAATCATTCTAAATGGATACACAAGAGTTAAAAACAAAGTTAATATAAAAATGTAAGGCAAATGTACACCAGAAGAAATACAGAGTAGCAATTTTAGCAGAGCACAAGATAGATTTTATGGCAAAAGCATAATCAGTGACAGAGAGAAATGCTACTTACTATGAAAAACAGTAATAGATCTAGAAGATAGAACAACCAGCCAAATATACACATGTAACTATATATAAGTTCTAAATATATTAAAGCAGAAAATGACAGATTAATGTAGCAATTAATCTTATAATTGGATATTTTAACACATCACTCTCAGAAATTGACAGAACAAGCAGACAAAAATAAGCAAGATATAGATTTGTATGTAGTGATAAATGACTATCATCCAGAGATGCATAGAGAACTTTCTGTAACAAGTAAAATAGTCACAAAAATGTATCATGTCCCAGGATACAAATGTATCTTTAAGCAAATATCAACATAGTACCATAAGAAAAAAGATTCTACATTGTACCATACAGTTTCTCTTGGACACACAAAAAAATAGTTAGAAATTAAACTCCAAAAAATAGGTTGTTAAATTACTTATGGATTTAAGCCAAAAAATGCACTTATGGAAAATGTCTGTGTTAAAAAACACATATAGTAAATGACAAAATACTTTGAACTAAATGACAATGAAAGCAATGTATAACAAAATATGTGTGAATAAAACAATTCTTAGAGAAGTATATATAGCTTTTAATCCACCGATCAGAAAAAAATAGACTGAAACATGAGATAAGCATTCAACACAAATAGCTAGGATAAAAGCAAAACATTTTATACTTCCAGGAATATGGCAGTCCAGGTGTTCTAAAAATAGCTCAGCTGCCTTAAATATCCACGTTCTGGATAATTTACAACAGATTTATTTTAAATACATTGCTGAACGCATTAACAAATGTATGGGAAATCCTCAGAGCAGAGAAAGAGGTCTGAAACTACCGAGATAATACCCTAGGACCTAAGCCCCTATCAGGAACTCAGAATTTGAGTTATTAGTCCAACGTGAAAGAATAGGAATAAGGTTATAAGACCATGCCAAGTCAATAGGTTCTTTAGAAGGAGATCCAAAAATAAAAATTCATGTGCAGGCATTTAAGGAAGTACTACCACAGGAAACTCATAAAAGCAATAAAAAGAGGAGGAAGTAGGAAAGGAAGGAAAGATGCTGTGTTAGTCTGTTTTCATGCTGCTGATAAAGACATATCCAAGACTGGGAAGAAAAACGGACTTTAATTGGACTTACAGTTCCACATGGCTGGGGAGACCTCAGAATCATGGCGGGAGGTGAAACGCACTTCTTACATGGTGGCAGCAAGAGAAAAATGAGGAAGAAGCAAAAGGGGTAACCCTGATAAACCCATGAGGTCTTGTGAGGCTTATTCACCATCACGAGAAAAGCACGGGAAAGATCGGCCCCCTTGGTTCAATTACCTCCTCCTGGGTCCCTCCCACAACATGGGGGAATTCTGGGAGATACAAATCAAGTTGAGATTTGGTAGGGACACAGCTAAACCATATCAGAAGCCAATCAAGGCTATACCTTCAGGGAAAATCTTGTTAAAGTAATTATGACCTGATCTCACAGGCAGAATCCAATGTTGTTATTTAGTTATTATAGTTTATTATAATTATGAGGTAATATTACATATAAGTTATTATAAATTATATATTCTATTACTAAATATTGGTATGTAATTATTATAATGATAGATTACTATAATATTATATAGTAATGTTATTTATTCTGCTGTGGAGCAGGCCCCCCAAAATCTGGCCATAAACTGGCCCCAAAACTGGCCATAAACAAAATCTCTGCAGCACTGTAACATATTCATAATGGCCCTAACGCACAAGCTGGAAGGTTGTGGGTTTATGGGAATGAGGGCAAGGAACACCCGGAAAACAGCTTAAAGGCATTCTTAAGCCACAAACAATAGCATGAGTGATCTGTGCCTTAAAGACACGCTCCTGCTGCAATTAACTAGCCCAACCTATTCCTTTAATTCGGCCCATCCCTTCGTTTCCCTTAAGAGGTACTTTTAGTTAATTTAATATCTATAGAAACAATGCTAATGACTGGTTTGTTGTCAATAAATATGTGGGTAAATTTCTGTTCAGTGCTCTCAGCTCTGAAGGCTGTGAGACCCCTGATTTCCCACTTCACACTTCTATATTTCTGTTTGTGTGTCTTTAATTCCTCTATCGCCGCTGGGTTAGGGTCTCCCCCACCTAGCTGGTCTCGGCAAGTGGTGTCCATTGTGGGGGTTCACATCCAGGTCGAAGGGTCGCAGGAGAGATCATTGGAATGGAAAACTAGCTGGAGGACATCCGAGTACTCTTAAAGCAATCCCCGTGGTGAGTAAGAACGGGAGCTCGGAAGTGTCAGGGTAACAATGGGACAGGTGTGGGGTCTGGTTCGTTTCACCTTGGAACTTTTTCACGCTGATGATGAGGAGGAACAAGAGTATAGCGAAGTAACAGAAGAGGTTACAGAGCCTGTTTATTTGCCAGCTAAAGCTAAAGCGGCAAAGGAGGGAGAGGTTTATCCCTACCCTTCTGCACCCCCTCCTTATTATTTTGAAGAAAATGACCCTCCAGATCTTTCTTTTCCGGAGGACACTGGGTGAAAAGTAGTTGCCCCGGTGACTGTTCGAGCAGCACCTTGAGCGACCACTCTTGATTCTATTCAGGCAGGAATTCAGCAAGCTAGATGAGACAGTGATTTAGAGGCTTGGCAGTTCCCTGTTAGAATAAACTCCCCAGATCAAAAAGGAAATATTATAGCTACATATGAGCCTTTTCCTTTTAAATTACTCAGAGAATTTAAACAAGCTATTCATACTAAAAAAGAATGTAGAAAAAATCAGCGAGTCAGGCCCCCAGATAGGGGAAAAAAGAAAACTATTGAGCCTGAAATATGTCCAAAATGTAAAAAAGGAAAACATTGGGCTAATCAGTGTCACTCTAAGTTTAATAAAGAAGGGAACCCAATTTCGGGAAACACCATGAGGGGCAAATCTCCGGCCCCGTTCTAAACCGGGGCATTTCCAGCTCAGGCCATTCCCTCACCCTTGTACAATGTCTGTCCCCCGCCACAGCCGGTAGTGCCACAGTAGATTCATGCTGCACAGAAGCTGTGAGCCTTCTGCCTGGGGAACCCCCACAAAAGGTCCCAACAGAAGTCTGTGGACTCTTGCCAGCGGGGACAATAGGATTACTTTTAGGAAAGTCTAGTTTGAGTTTAAAAGGGGTATAAACACATACAGGAGTCATTGATTCAGATTACAATGGGGAAATTCAAATTGTTATATCTACTTCTGTTCCCTGGAAAGCAGAGCCAGGAGAGCACATAGCACAGCTCCTGATTGTGCCTTATGTGGGAATGGGAAAAAGTGAAATTAAATGAACAGGAGGATTTGGAAGCACAAATAAACAAGGCAAAGCAGCTTATTGGGTAAATCAAATTACTGATAAACGTCCTAACTGTGAAATAACTATTCAAGGAAAGAAATTTAAAGGTTTGGTAGATACAGGAGCGGACATTTCAATCATTTCTCTACAGCACTGGCCATCTGCGTGGCCAATTCAACCCGCTCAACTTAACATGGTTGGAGTTGGTAAAGCCCCTGAAGTACATCAAAGTAGTTATATTTTCCACTGTGAAGGGCCCGATGGACAACCTGGGACTATTCAACCAATTATAACTTCTGTACCTATAAATTTATGGGGAAGAGATTTATTACAACAATAGGGAGCACAAGTTCTAATTCCAGAACAATTATATAGCCCTCAAAATCAACATACAATACATGAAATGGGGCATGTCCCTGGTATAGGACTAGAAAAAAATTTGCAAGGTTTGAAAAAACCTCTTCAAACAGAAAAAACAAAGTTCCTGCCAACGATTAGGAAATAATTTTTGATGGCAGCCATTGTTAAGCCTCCAGAACCTATACCTTTAAAATAGTTAACAGATAAGCCAATTTGAATAGAACAATGGCTGCTAAGTAAAGAGAAACTGGAGGCTTTAGAGAAATTAGTTACTGAACAATTAAAAAATGAGCACATAGCTTCAACATTTTCCCTTTGGAATTCTCCAGTTTTTGTAATTAAGAAAAAATCAGGTAAATGGAGAGTGTTAGCTGACTTAAGAGCTATTAATTCAGTTATACAACCTATGGGACCATTACAGCCAGGACTGCCTTCTCCTGCTATAATTCCAAAAAATTGGCCTTTAATAGTCAGATTTAAAAGACTGTTTGTTTACCATCCCTTTAGCTGAGCATGACTGAACGGTTTGCATTTACAATTCCTGCATTAAACAACCTGCAGCCTGCTAAGCATTATCACTGGAAAATGTTGCCACAGGGCATGTTAAACAGTCCAACAATTTGCCAGACATATGTGGGGCAAGCAATTGAACCTACTAGTAAAAAATTTTCACAGTGTTACATTATTCACTATGTGGATGACATATTTTGTGCTGCCCCCACTCGAGAAATATTACTCCAATGTTATCATCACTTGCAAAATTCGATTTCTCACGCTGGTTTAACTATAGCTCCTGAAAAATTCAGACTACTGCTCCTTACTCCTACTTGGGGACCTTAGTAAATGACACTACCATTGTGCCACAGAAAGTAACCATACATAGGGATCAACTAAAAACATTAAATGACTTTCAGAAATTACTAGGGGACATTAATTGGATACGACCTGCTATTCCTACCTATGCCATGAGTAATCTGTTTTCTATCCTTAGAGGAAATCCTAGTCTCACTAGCCCTCAGCAGTTAACAAAGGATGCTAAGGCAGAGTTACAACTGATTGAGAAACAAGTCCATAAAGCTCAAAGAAATAGAATAGATCCAGAGAAACTCTAGATTTGCTGATTTTTTCAACTCAGCATTCACCTACTGGTGTTATTGTCCAAGAACAAGACTTAGTAGAGTGGCTTTTTCTTCCACATACTAATTCACAGACTCTAACTCGTTATTTAGATCAAATCGCTACTATGATGGCAATTGGGAGAACTCAGATTGTTAAATTACATGGATATGATCCCGGAAAAATTATTGTCCCTCTCATGAAGGTACAAATACAGCAAGATTTTATAAATAGTCTTACCTGGCAAACCCATTTAGCTGACTTTGTGGGTATTCTCGATAATCATTTTCCTAAAATGAAATTGTTTCAGTATTTGAAATTAACTAATTGGATTCTCCCTAAAATAACTAAATTTAAACCAATTGAAGGTGCTGAGAATGTTTTTACAGATGGGTCTAGTAATGGTAAAGCTTCTTATTTTGGATCAAAAGGTAAAGTTTTCCAGATGCCCTATACTTCAAAAAGTAGAGCTTGTAGCTCTAATTGAGGTATTGACTGCTTTTGATATGCCTACTAATGGGATTTCTGATTCTTCATACATGGTTCATTCCACACAGTTAACTGAAAATGCTCAGTTATGATTTCATACAGATGAACAACTGATGACTTTATTTACCCAGTTGCAAACAGCAGCTAGGAGTAGAATGCACCCTTTTTACATAACTCACATCAGGGCTCATACACCTCTTCCAGGACCTTTGACCGAAGGGAATCAAATGGCAATCGCCTAGTTGCTAATGCAATATCTAATGCTAGACACTTTCACAATTTAACCCATGTTAATGCCTCTGGTCTTAAATACAGCATTACCTGGAAAGAAGCTAAAGCTATTATCCAGTGATGCCCAACTTGCCAAATGGTACATTCTTCATCTTTCACAGGAGGAGTTAATCCTCGAGGATTGGAACCTAACTCTCTTTGGCAAATGGATGTCACACATGTTCCCTCATTTGAGACACTAGCTTATGTATATGCATGTGTGGACACCTTTTCTCACTTTGTCTGGGCTACATGCCAAACAGGAGAGTCTTCTGCTTGTGTTAAACATCATCTTTTGCGGTGTTTTGTGGTGATGGGCATTCCAGCTTCTATTAAAAGAGATAATGCCCCAGGCTATACTAGCCAAGCTCTAGCTACATTTTTCTTTATGTGGAATGTTAAACACATTACTGGTATCCCATACAATTATCAAGGACAAGCCATAGTGGAAAGAATGAATCTCTCCTTAAAACAGCAGTTGCAAAAGCAGAAAGGGGGAGACAGAGAATATGGAACCCCACAGATGCAACTGAACCTAGCATTATTAACATTAAATTTTTTGAGCCTGCCCAAAGGCCAGATGTTATTAGCAGCTGAACAGCACCTACAGAAATCAGCTGCAAAAACAGAAACAGAACTGATTTGGTGGAGAGACCCAATAACAAAAAGTTGGGAAATAGGTGAAACAACTTGGGGTAGAGGTTATTCTTGTGTTTCTCCAGGCCAATATCAACAGCCTATTTGGATACCATCAAGACACCTGAAACCTTATCATGAGCCAGATGCCGAGGAAGAGACTCCAGGAGGATCCCGAGGACCCCCCATTTGCAGCCATGTCAAGACTGATGCTGAGGAGGATCCCAACGGTCATGAGCAACACCTGTCGAACACAGCCACCCACCTGGGGACTGATCAAGAAGCTGTCACAGATGGTGAAAGAAAACCTGAGGAAAGTGGGACAACCAGTCACAATGAGTAATTTGATGGTAGCTATGATAGCGGTTATCATCACTGCCGTAAGTATTCCTTCAATAAGGGCTGACACAGAGAACAATTATACTTATTGGGTATATTTATCAATCTTGGCTGGCAATAATGCCTGGATGCAATAACTTTATGACACAGTTACACATGCTTTCTGATCTCAGTATATACCATAATAAATCTGCTCCTATAATTGAGGCATACCGCCCTCAAAAACCTGTTTGTAAACAGGGTTGGACCCAGTTAGAAAAAATGAACATACTTGTTTAGGAAGATTGCATTGCAGAACAGGCTGAGGTGCTGCACAATGATTCCCGTGGAATCATTATTAATTTGTCCCCTAAGGGGATGTTTAGCTTTAATTGCACCTCTCAGTCTGTGTGCCACGGCCACACTATGTTCAGATGATCTGAACAAAAAGGTCAGATGGTAGAAATGATAAGTACGGCAAAAGTTCCTATTATCTGGAACCATGGTGGTATAGTGGCACCTCAACCTCAAGTGATATGGCCCGCTCTAGGAGCTTAACATTAAGATTTAAAATTAAAAGAACAAATATTTAAAGCATCCCAGGCACACCTGACCTTAATGCCAGGAACTGGAGTACTTGAAGGAGTCACAGACAAAGTAGCAGCTAGTAACCCATGCAAATGGATAAAAACACTTGGAAGCTCTGTGATTTCAATGATGATTGTGCTTTTAATCTGTGTTGTTTGTCTTTGTATAGTCTGCAGATGTGGATCCTGACTCCTGAGAGAAGTAGCTCACCGTGACATAGCTTCCTTTGCTTTTATCGATTTGCAAATCAGAGAAGGGGTACATATTGGGAGCAGTCCCCCCAAAATCTGGCCATAAACTGGCCCCAAAACTGACCACAAACAAAATCTCTGAAGCACTGTAACATGTTCATAATGGCCCTAACACCTAAGCTGGAAGGTTGTGGGTTTATGGGAATGAGGGCAAGGAACACCTAGCCTGCCCAGGGCGGAAAACTGCTTAAAGGCATTCTTAAGCCACTAACAATAGCATGAGTGATCTGTGCCTTAAGGACATGCTCCTGCTGCAATTAACCAACCCAACCTATTCCTTTAATTCGGCCCATTCCTTTGTTTCCCATAAGGGATAATTTTAGCTAATTTAATATCTATAGAAACAATGCTAATGACTGGTTTGTTGTTAATAAATATGTGGGTAAATCTTTGTTTGGGGCTCTCAGCTCTGAAGGCTGTGAGACCCCTGCTTCACACTTCTATATTTCTGTGTGTGTCTTTAATTCCTCTAGCGCCGCTGGTTAGGGTCGCCCTTACCGAGCTGGTCTCGGCATTCTGCCCTAAAAAAATCCTGGGTTTTCATACACCTGCACCTAATAGTAATTGGCTAAGGGTGTATGTGGGGAGGTTAAAGGGAGAAACTCCTAGGAACTTAATTTCTGTGCAGATCCAGTACAATGGCTGCAGTAGCTTAAGGGAGGCCCTCTGAAGATGTCTAGCTTGAAATGGATTGGAGGGCATCTGTGTCATCACTAGCACTGTCTGGTACAGTTGGGGAGCGGAAGTGGAGTATCTTAATAAAACTTTGGCATTCAAAGAAATACAACTCTGTATAAGTGTGGGGAGAAGAACATCTAGCTGCCTGTAAATGGAAGCAACAGAGAGTTCATTTATTCCCTATACCATGGAAATACTTTCAACAATAACAAGAAAAGAGCATTTCCATAGAATTTATGGTTATAGGACTATTATTGTGGTGAACTCAGGTATATGCTTCTCAAGATCAGCTATGGTGGGGCCAGTGTGAAATGAAACTATGAGAGCCTTTGTTTACAAATTATTATTAAGAATTTGTAAATGGCCACAGCAGAGCATTACACCAAGTGTGATGCCTTTCTGAGTTCAAGGTTCTGTGCGCCCAGACAGGTCCGGCACCCATAACATCTGCACTGACTGTCCTCTTGTTAGGTTATCACTAGGTTAAAACAGAAGAAAAAAAGGAAAGTTGTTCATGTTTGTGGCATGTTTGAAAGACCAAACATGTGGCAGAAGCAAATAAAAACTCTTATCTTGAGAAAAGCAGGCTCAATTTATGACCCTGCAGATTCTCACAGACTACATTGAGCCAATTATGAGCTTACGATGAAAAAAACGTTTACAAAAAACACATGGAAACAAGAAGAGAGAAAGCAGTAGAAATTGCAAACAAGAGTTATACCCTCGAAGACATCAGATATTTGAATTATCATATACAAAGTAAATGAAACAGATTATATTACAAAATATACAAGGAACAAGAGAATATTTTTCATGTGACCGGAAAAATTTGCAATAAACCAAATGAAAATTTTAAAAGTGAAATACATAAATAATGCAGTGTAAAACTTAGTGAGTGAGGAGTTCTGTTTCCATGTGACAGAGTCACTTCATGGTAGGTCAATCCACCTACAGAAAACAACTCTAAACTCTGAACAAAAGTTAAAAGGCAACTACCAAACTCAGACTTTGGAGGTAAGCTGAAACTCGGAAGGAGAGATGGGAATGGGTTAGTTCCCCACTTTTGTAGATTTAGCTTGAGAGTGGGCCCTAGTGATGACATTTTGTAGGTGGCTGAACCTCCAGTAGAAAACATGTCATTTTTCTTGCACAAGGAAGAAAAAAGCTGGAGTCATGACCATAAATGTCCAATAGTGAGAGAGCAATCTGTGAAGAAAGAGGGGCAGAGAAAGTGGACCCCACTCAGGTTGTATGTGTAAACTTTGTCCAGTCTCTGTCTGATTACTGAGCTACACATTAACAGGATGGAGAGTAAATACCTTAGCTAAGTAAAAAATCTAAATGTCATCAATTGCACAGAGATCTGAGCTAATGCATTTTGTAGGACAGTGTATTTAACCAAGCAACAAACACATGACTATAACACTCCTTTGGGGAAAAAAGGGTCTTTGATTGCAAAGGCCCCAAACATAACATTCAACGTGTAAAGGAAAGAGTCCCAAATTACCCAATACACAAAGAGAAGCACAAAAATGTGATGTACTAGAAAAGTACGATATTATAATGCTTAATCTCACTAGTAATCAGAGAAGTAAAAATTAAAAGTATAGTTTAAAATGTTATACTTTGACAAAAAAGGAAAATTTAATAATATTAATTGCTGAAGAAGACCAAGAGAAAGAAAATCTCATGTGCTTGTGTTGAGAGTGTAAACTGAAGTAACTGTTAAGAGAACCATCTGGAAGTTTATTTTTAAATGAAGAACAAATATATATCCAAGTCAGTGATTTCACTCTTGTGTATATATCATAGAAATTTCAATACAGGAACAGAAGAGTACATGTACAAGAACATAATTTCAGCATTGCTTTTTGCAAAAAAAACAAAACATCATAGGTATTAGCCTTAGGGGAAAGTGTAAGTGAATTGTAGTCCATGCTTAGGTAGAATACTATGTATTAGCCCACTGGATAGAATATAAAAATAATGATGCTAAAAGAGAAAGCAGAATGTAATTTGAAGCCAAATAATTACTTAAATTCTAAATATGTACACATATACATAATACTTTATTTATATATAAATAAACATAAATGAAATATTTACATACTAAATATACAAGACTAGGAGCTTATGAAAGAGTGAATTAAGTTCAGGGGATAAGGAGAAAGGCATGATGTTAAATTGGAATTTCAGATGAACAACAAATAGTAGTTAATTGTAACCAAATAATACTGGATTAAAAAGACTACCATTTGAGAGGGCCACCATTTCAACCTTGACCAGACCAAGAGGATTTACAAGGAAAAGCAGCAGTAGTTGTTTTGTTTGTTTGTTTGTTTGTTTGAGTCCAAAATATTGCATGGCATATACCTATACTAAATATGTGGTCATATTTTTACTAAAAATGTTATTAATCTAAAATTCAAATTTAAGTGGCCATCCTGTATTTTATCTGGAAACTCTAATGTGGAGATAAACAATAACATATAAAAGAAAGAGTGAAAAAAAAGAAGGAAGAAGGAAAAAGAAAGAAAGAAGGAAAAAGGGAAAAAGAAGGAAATAGGAAAACAGAAAGAAAGAAGGAAGGAAAGAAAGAAATAAAGAGAAAGACCAGGCACAGACCAACAATGATTCTGTGCCAGCCATGTTTGAGAACTACTGCCAACTCAGTTCTGACATGGGGATGGAAATAAATTAATCAGTGAATAAATAATCAAAATAGATAATTTGGGTACATTATTTTAGAAATATAAATCATAGTTTGACATGATAACTTATAAAATGTTGGAGGAAATAACTCTATTATATCAAGAACTTTAGAAAGTACAGAAAACATCTTATTTGTCTCTATTTTCTAAGAAGGAATAAGCAGCTTCTTGAGATAGTCATTTTCTACCCTAAGCTAATACCCTAAGCTAACAAAGACAAAGTTCTTGAGTACATTCACTCAATGTTAAATACAAAGGTAAGTTTAGTCTACCAGAAATATAACCTCCTTAAATAAGCACAATTTCTTATTCTATAGAATGTGTATGTTGGGGTGGGTAGTTATATTAGAATTTAAGGTGATTTAGACCAACTGAGATCTTTTCTTCTAGGTAGTTAAATTCTCTATGTAATTGTTACATAATGTGTAAAATGCAAAAATGAAGAGTTCTTTTATTCACTCTGCCTAAGGATGGACCCCATAATTTGAATCTAAAATTTGGTTCAGATGTTGAGAATGAGGATACCACATACACACCTAGTGGGTGTGTAATATGGTTTGGCTGTGTTCCCACCAAATCTCATCTTGAATTGTAGCTTCCATAATTCCCATATGTTGGGTGGGGGATCTAGTAGGAGGTAATTGAATAACGGGGGTGGATCTTTCCCATGCTGTTCTCACGATAGTGAATAAGTCTCATGAGATCTGATGGTTTTAGAAAGGGAAGTTGCCCTACATACACTCTCTTTGCCTGCCACCATGTAAGAAGTGATTTTGTTCCTCCTTCACCTTCTGCCATGATTGTGAGTCCTTCCTGGCCATGTGGAACTGGGAGTCAATTAAACCTATTTCCTTTATAAATTACCCAGTCTCAGGTATGTCTTTATTAGCAGTGTGAGAACAGGCTAATACAGCATGAAAGGTTTATTCCTTACATATTGAGGCTTTCTGAGGATAGCAAGGCAGGCTCCCAAACCTCGTCCAAAAATAGCTTGAGAAAGCTGGAAAAGAGGCTGGCTTAGGGTGTTTAGAATAGTTAAATGTGGTAGGAGAGGGGGTTCCTGTGCACCACAGGCTGGGGTTTATGTGATTTTCAGACTGGTGCTAAAGGAGGGAGAATTGGATTTCTTGACAGCTTGCCCAGATGTGGGGCAGAAGGCAAGCTGTCAGCAGTCAAACAACAAAATGGAGTCAGACTCTGCACTGCAAGTTCTAATAAAAGGAAGAAAATTCTGCTGACTAAAGAACATATGATTGACTAGTATTTTATAAATTATCACAGTTGCAATTATAAGCATTTGAAATACATGAAGTAACTCAATGAGAAATTAAAAATGTAAATGATAGCAGAGCAGGCCCATGCTATGCATAAAAGGCCTAATGGAATTAGTAGAATAATATGAATATAAGAAATATGAGCATTAGTGCCCACAGCAGTGAAACTAAAAACTGTTAATTTTTAATAGCATTGTTTTATATAGTATTTAGTGGATACAATGGCCATCTATCAGAAGATTAGATGTTTCTTAAAATTTAAACTCAAAGTGTTGCTTAAAATATCTGACACAACCAATGGCTTTTCTTTATTAATGCCATTGCGAATTTCACTGAATAAGAATTTCAGACAGAAAGGAAACCATAAATAAAATCAAGTGTAGATTTGTTTTAACTCTTACCGTTTTTAGACTACATCATTCATTCTACAGCGTTTAACAAAACTGTAAAATACCAGCAGTCTCAGCATTTAGATGGTATTTTAGAATATTTTAAAACATCGTTATTCAGAATTATCCATAAAGCCTAATTTAACCCGAACTGAAAAGTAGGCTTATATTGTGTAGGCTTATATTGACATCTCTCTTTTCTCTTCCTTCCAGAACTGCAGTGATTTTTAATTATTATTAAAAACACTGATTGTAATGGGTACTCAGCTGTGTAGTTTAAAGAAATGTTACAGAGCATCAGGAGACACCCTTCCCACTCTCCACACGCTGTATCTCACTGACTGAATGTCACTGGAGTAAGATCCCTTCTTTTGTTTTTCAACCCTAAGGTTTTCCCTCTGTAAAATGTGAAGATTCTCTCTCTCTCTTTTCATACAAACAAATTAACTAGTTTTTAAAAGATGCTAAGAGAGTAGATTTTAAGTGTTCTCACCACGCAAAAAAATGGTAAGCATGTGAGGTATTACATATGTTAATTTGCTCTATTTAGCCATTGCACAATATATACATATTTCTAAGCAACATGTTATATGTGATAAATACATAAAATCTGTATTTGTCAACTAAGAAATTTAAATTGAAAAAAAATAAATAGGGCTTCTTCCAGTTCTAAAATTCTCAGGTCTTCGACCCAATGTGTTAGTTTTTCTAATTCAATAGGAGGGAATTATGAACCTGTCTATCTTATTCTTCTTGTTCACTTCCTAAGCTTCAGTGCTTTGTGAATGAGCCTCAGAGAGAATAACCCACATCTCAATTGTTCTGATTTCTTAAAGTTTATCATTTTTTCTTTATATAAAAACAGTGTCTGTATATTATTAGGTTAACTAAATATATTTAAGAAAAACAAACTAACCAAAAAATGAAATAAAAGTAAAACCTGATAGTGATAGTGCAATGAAGAAGAATAAAGTAGGGTGAGAAGATACAGATAATAAGGAGAGGAATTCCAAAGATGATGGTCATAGAAGGCTTCTCCAAAGTAATGACTTTTGAGAATCTCTGGAAAGAAGTGAGGAGGTAAACTGTGAGAGTGGAAGAATGGCATGCAAAACTCTCAATGACAGACATCAGCCTTGGCATTTAGAACACTGACTGAGAAGCCATTGAGCTGGAGTGCACTGAGCAAGGGGACTTTTGATGTTGTTCTAAGTCTGATGGCGAGTGATTGGAGGATGTTCAACAGGTCCATTCTCTGATCTGACTCATATATTTAAAATATTATGTCATTAATTCTGTCTAAAATGGTTTCATGGTGGAGTGAAAGTGCAAGTAGGAAAGCCAGTTAGGTGGCTCTTGCAACAGTCAGGGAGAGAGAAAAGAGGAGCTGAGCAAGTACACAAAATCTTTTGGTTGGATTGGATGTGCAATGTGAGAGAAGAAGGATCAGTGATTACTCCAATGTTTTGGGCCATAGATATTAGGTGCCTGAAGTCTTTCGCAGAGATGAGAAAAGGCATAGAGTGGCAGATGGATTTGAGAGTTTGCTGAGTTTGAGATACCTCTTGAAGATACAACTGGAAATATTGAGCAAGCAGACAGAAATTAGAGATTTCTGTCTCTAGATTTCAAGGAAAGGTAGAAGATGGAGCTAAAGTTAGGAGTGATAAGCTTATTGAAGTAATAGGTCTGGAAGACTTCATTTAGAGAGAGAGTTTATATAGAGAAAAAGCCTATGTATTGGACCCGGACATCTAGAGTTTGGAAAGGGAAGACAAGTCTGATCAAAGAATTTCAGGGTAGAAAAAAAATATTGGTATAAAAGACAAAACCAGCGTCAACTTTGAGGACAGAGATATTTTTAAAAGCTGTTTTTCTAAGAAAGGACAGGAAACCCAGGACTCAATAAAAAGCAAGTTTCAAGGTACTGTGAGAATAAAAAGATTTCCAGCCCAATGAAAGGTTCTAGGGATCGTTCATTCTGAGAACCTTTACTATCATAAATATAAACTGCTCTTCATTGCCTGGTTACCAATTATCATATATATATTTTCATTTGTCAAAGCCTCTTTATGTCTCATACCACCTTATTTTCATAGCAACTCTTACTTAAGAGATATGATACATTTTTCATAGATGTTTTATTGATGAGAACGTTGAGGTTCATGGTGAAGTGGTTCCTCCAAAGTCATACCACTAATGAATGATGCTTCAGCTCTGCAACTATGGTCTTTTGACTTCTACTTCTGTCCACTTTGTATGCTACTTATTTAAGCATTTTAAATTTATACTCATAAAGGTTTTTTCTCACAAAGAGCAAATTTACACAGTCAGTTATACATACATAAGAAAAAGAATGCCAAGAAAATATCTTCGTTATTCATCCATTCCATTTAATCATCCATGAATTTATCAATACATCTATCAATTCAACAAGTAATTTCTGGGTACCCACTATGTATGTGAGATACCGTGTTTCACGGACCTACAAAGATGAGAAAGGAGCAGAACTTGTTTTCAAGATGCTCACACGTAAGAGGGTATTTTTACACTTTTACTTCTTATACAATAATGCTAATTCATAGTACTTCTTTGCTATTGGTTAGTATTACAGTGAGAAATATTTTGAGATTTTGAAATTTCGTCATGAGTTTTAACTTCTTCAGAGTAACAAGTTCTAGTTTATGGGGATTGCCTTTTTTTTCTCATTTGAAACTGCATATTATAAATAAATAAGATGTTAGGAGAGACCTTGAATATCATTAATCCAACACTTTCATCTGGAAAACTAAAGCCCAGAGAAGTGAAAAGCGGTTTGACCAAGCCACAGAGCTAATCCATTGCACTGACATTGAAAGTTACATTGTTTGTTAGAGCAGTTTCTCAGAGCCCTGAGTTTTGGCCAAGGATACTTCCTGGTTGCCAAACGTTTCCAAGAAGTTTATCTTGGAAATTCCATGAGTTTCTCACCCAAGAATTAATTCACCAAGCCAGATGGCATCCTTGGCAAGAATGGGGTACTACAATCTAAATTTTGCAGTCAGAGAGGGAGTTTGCATTTCATTACAGAATTCAGATGATCAGTGTTCACTGTGTGAGTTTCTTATGCATTTATTCTCATGCTTGGGAGAATAATGTATTAGTGTTTCCAGATATCACCCAGATATTTTCCCTTAATTTAGCTTGAACATGAAGCCCTTTATTAATAATATTAGATAAATCTTGTTAACTGCTTCTGAAAACTGAATACCAAAGTGAAGCTAACTGTAATATATTTGGTGGTTTATTATGGTAATCTCAGTGTCTTAATTCTTATTTGTGCAATGTCTGCTTCAGGTTTGGGCCCCTCTCCAGGGGGGCTGTTTTTCATGCTGTGGCTCAGCATTTCAACCCCATATCAAGCCACACTTTCACAATCATTTCAACTGAGTGGGATGAGCTAGAGATTTAAGTATCAGCAGCCAGATGTTTCCATACGGAAATGCCACTTACCACTTTTGCTTACATTTCATTGGCCAGACTGAGTCATGCTCAGGCCCTGAGGGGAACAATAGTAAAATCTATCATAGCTATCTTTTCCTAACAGAATGGAGATATCTTTTAAAGGGAAGAATTGATTAAAATTGTTGTTCTTGTTTTTTGCCCTCTTAAGAAAAATGTAGCGATGAAGACCGTAAGTGCAAAATCAAAGCCACATAGTTAAACCTGGAGATAGCTGAGCATTTACCATATGCCAACCATTGTGCAGAGTTTTTCTGATGTTACCTTATTTAAGTTAGATCACACAATTACCTTAAAAGATTGTGTTATTGTTGGCCGGGCGTGGTGGCTCAAGCCTGTAATCCCAGCACTTTGGGAGGCCGAGGTGGGCGGATCACGAGGTCAGGAGATCGAGACCATCCTGTCTAACACAGTGAAACCCCGTCTCTATTAAAAATACAAAAAAATAGCCAGGCGAGGTGGCGGGCGCCTGTAGTCCCAGCTCCTCAGGAGGCTGAGGCAGGAGAATGGCGTGAACCCTGGGGGGCGGAGCCTGCAGTGAGCCGAGATCGTGCCACTGCACTCCAGCCTGGGCGACAGCGAGACTCCGTCTCAAGAAAAAAAAAAGATTGTGTTATTGTTGCCATTATATACATATATAAGCTGAGTTTCAATGACTTATCTGAGGTTATATAACTAGCTTAACATTGGGTCAAGACTTCTGGTAGCAAAAAGGCTAAAATGCCTAACAAAGAAACCCAGTAATGTGTGTAATACCATTCTTATCAATTGAAGCCTATTAAATAATAAGTATAATAGTCACACAGAAATAAATAGAGGCTTGCCTTTTGCTGTCTGAGAAAAAGTTCACCTTCTTTTCAAAGAGCCCTCCTTCATGACCAGGCTATTTAGAGAATTTATTGTTGTTACTTTCTTTTGATAATAAGTCCCATATTGCCCTGACAAACGTCTTCCATTGTTACCTTAAATTGTTATTTATACTACTTTGAGAGTAGGAATCGTATCTGCTTTCATCCTGGGTTACTATCATAACTGAACAAAGTACCTGGCACATTAGCATGTGCCTCATGAATTTATTTTTTAAGGGATTGTCACTTCAGCTTTGAAGAGAACAGCAGTATAGAAAAGAGCATTGTAGAAATATAAAAATGACTGATATGACACATCTGATGATTCTCCCTTTGTTTTTGCATTATGCACACCATTACCTAGAATTTTAAATGTTCTCTCTCAGCATGATGCTTATTATTTAATCATGGAAGACACAGAGAGGGAGAATGGGAGTTGAGGGAAATTTTGCCTTGAAAATAGTTCGAATCACTAGTAGTTAATTTTCAGCTTGGTGGATGTGAGAGCACCCAGGTTGGAATAATATTTGAGTTGGGTGTCACGCCTGTTAGACAGACTGGTGTAAATTTCATTTCACATTGAAATTCTTCAAGTACAATTTAGCAGTCTAAAAATTTAGGTACATGCAGCCAAAAACTTCACAAAACATGCAGGCTTGGAATGTCTTCAAGGAAGGATAAACAGGAGTGACAATTAATTTTCTTGAAGGTCACAGTCTAAGAATGATGCAGTATCTTCAAAATTTTGACAACTTGGCTGCCTCATAAAGGCCCCGAAAGAATTCCCAACAAATATTTAATCATGCTTCTCAGAATAGAGCTTGCTTTAAAAAATTTAATAAGATGGATTTCTGTCTTAAAATCATATGCTGGCCAGGCATGGTGGCTCATGCCTGTAATCTCTGCACTTTGGGAGGCCAAAGTGGGTGGATCACCTGAGGTCAGGAGTTCGAGACCAGCCTGGCCAACATGATGAAACCCCGCCTCTACTAAAAATACAAAAAATTAGCCAGGCATGGTGGTGGGCACTTGTAATCCCAGCTACTCATGAGGCTGAGGCAGGAGAATCGCTCGAACCTGGGAGGCAGAGGTTGCAGTGAGCCGAGATCGCGCCACTGCACTCCAGCCTGGGCAAAAAGAGTGAAACTCTGTCTCAAAAAAACAACAACAACAAAAAAAAAACATATGCTTTTTCCCCTTTTTGATTGACCTAGGTCATGGACAGTCACTTAGAGAGTTGAATATATTTGGAGAAAGCATGTCCTGGGGTAAGAGGTCATAAATAAAAGCCATGATGAGAGGAATCTATCTTAAATTTTCTCATTTCCATTTTCTGTTCATTCACTCAGGTCCTAGGCATGCCTTAATATTTTTTTCCACATTTTTTTCTCCTTAGTTCCAAGTGTCTACCTCTTTCTCTATAAAATGTAGATTGTTCTTCCTCCTTTTTGCCTTATTAATTTCCATTAATCCATGAGACTTCAACCAATGCTTGGTGGGAAATTTCTCCACATCCTTGACTGCAGTATTACCCTTGATATTGAAGGACAGTCTAATTGACATGAATGTTGCATTTACTTATTCTGAGGCATGAATGATTGACAAGGCACAGTACAGAGGCCTCACAGGCAGATTTTCTTGTGTGAGGTAAGGTAGGTAAGGGAGAGAATCCATACTGAGTATGTAATATACATAAGTAGTTTTCCATATATTAATGTAAAATAGGTCTCACAATGACACTGTGAAGTCAATTCTATCACCCTCCCCCAACCTGTATAGTTAAGAACACGAGAACTCAAATAAGTGGCCTAGTCAAAGGAAGTCCAAAGCCCAGGAAGGAGGGAAGTTGTTTTTGGCCAGAAGAAGATAAAATTGTTTCTAGTGTCAGGGACGGGGAGTTAAAGTTTGTTCCTGCTGTAGAAGAGAGATTTTGAGTGAAAAACCTGTTCAAGCAATGAGTGCAAATATGTTCTTCTCCTTTGTCACTGGATCACCCTCACTCATGATGCTGAAGCCCCTGGTTTCAAATGAAGCAATAATCCTGTGAAACAGTGATTTTATGGAATAAAACAATATGGTCTAGTTGGAGACAATTACTATACATTTGCTCATTGTCAAGTTCTTGAGGGAATTTCAGTTTCAAGTTAAAACCAATGTAGGAAACTTTGATCTGTGGATATGCGCCCCCCTGAGACAGGGCTGTAGTGGCCAGGTAAGGAGTGCCGGAGATCAGGGTATAGTTATGGCAAAAGTGGCATCTTCCTACTTTTCCCAAAATGTCTCATCTACTTAGTCATAGCTATCTTTCACTCAGGAAACACATTCAGGTTTATGCTCAGATTTCACTTCCACCAAAAATTGCTGGGACTTAGGCAAACCAAAAATAGTAGCTCCCATTTGACTGATGAGAAAAATGATGTCAAAAGAATTTCAAAGGCTTCCTAAAGGAATAAAAATTTGCAACTGTGACCCAAATCCAGAAGTTCTGGACAGAAATATACTGTGGTTTTTACATTATGCAAAAGGGAATAATGCTAAAAGAAGTCTTTAAATTGAGTTTAATTAAAAATTATATAAATTTGATATAAAAAGGCAAATGTGAATCTATCTTTAAAAATATTAACATTAAATATGAATGGACTAAACAATTTATTCAAAAGACAAATATGTAGGATTGAAAATAAGAGGGTTTTTTTTTTATTATACTTTAAGTTCTGGGATACACGTGCAGAACGTGCAGGTTTGTTACATAGGTATACATGTGCCATGGTGGTTTGCTGCACTTATCAACCCGTCATCTACATTAGATATTTCTCCTAATGCTATTCCTCCCCTAGCCTCCTACCCCTGGACAGGCCCTGGTGTGTGATATTCCCCTCCCTGCGTCCATGTGTTCTCATTGTTCAGCTCCCACTTATGAGTGAGAACATGCAGTTTTTGGTTTTCTGTTCCTGTGTTAGTTTGCTGAGAATGATGTTTCCAGCTTCATCCATGTCCCTGCAAAGGACATGAACTCATCCTTTTTTATGGCTGCAAAGTATTCCATGGTGTATATGTTCCACATTTTCTTTATCCAGTATACAATTGACGGGCATTTGGGTTGGTTCCAACTCTTTGCTATAGTGAACAGTGCTGCAATAAACATATGTTTTCATGTGTCTTTATAGTAGAATGACTTATAAGCCTTTGGGTATATACCCAGTAATGGGATTGCTGGGTCAAATGGTATTTCTGGTTCTAGATCCTTGAGGAATTGCCACACTGTCTTCCACAATGGTTGAACTAATTTACACTCCCATCAACAGTGTTAAAGTGTTCCTATTTCTCCACATCCTCTCCAGCATCTGTTGTTCCCTGACTTTTTAATAATCAACATTCTATCTGGAGTGAGATGGTATCTCATTGTGGTTTTGATTTGCATTTCCCTAATGACCAGTGATGATGAGCTTTTTTCATATGTTTGTTGGCCCCATAAATGTCTTCTTTTGAGAATTGTCTGTTCATATCCTTTGCCCACTTTTCAATGGGGTGTTTTTTTTTCTTGTAAGTTTGTTTAAGTTCTTTGTATATTCTGAATATTAGCCCTTTGTCAGATGGATAGATTGTAAAAATTTTCTCCCATTCTGTAGGTTGCCTTTTCACTATGATGATGGTTTCTTTTGCTGTGCAGAAGCTCTTTAGTTTAATTAGATCCCATTTGTCAATTTTGGCTTTTGTTGCCATTGCTTTTGGTGTTTCAGTCATGAGGTCTTTGCCCATGCCTATGTTCTGAATGGTATTGCCTATGTTTTCTTGTAGAGTTTTTATGGTTTTAGGTCTTACGTTTAAGTCTCTAATCCATCTTGAGTTAATTTTTGTGTAAGGTGTCAGGAAGGGGTCCAGTTTCATTTTTTTGCATATGGCTAGCCAGTTTTCACAACACCATTTATTTAATAGGGAATCTTTTCCCCATTGCTTGTTTTTGTCAGGTTTGTTAAAGATCAGATGACTGTAGATGTGTGGTGTTATGTCTGAGGCCTCTGTTCTGTTCCATTGGTCTACATATCTGTTTTGGCCACATAAATGTCTGATTTATTTATTTAACTGGTTTATTCATGGCTGCATAAATAAACCAGTACCATGCTGTTTTGGTTACTGTAGCCTTGTAGAATAGTTTGAAGTCAGGTAGCATGATGCCTCCAGCTTTTTTCTTTTTGCTTAGGATTGTCTTGGCTATACAGGCTCTTTTTTGGTTCCATATGAAATTAAAGTAGTTTTTTCTAATTCTGTGAAGAAAGTTGATGGTAGCTTGATGGGGATAGCATTGAATCTATGAATTGCTTTGGGCAGTATGGCCATTTTCATGATGTTGATTCTTCCCATCCATGAGCATGGAATGTTTTGCCATTTGTTTATGTTTTCTCTTATTTCACTGAAGAGTGGTTTGTAGTTCTTCTTGAAGAGATCCTTCACATCTCTTGTAAGTTGTAGTCTTAGGTATTTTATTCTCTTTGTAGCAAGAGGCAATTAAATCTTGTCTGTAGAAAATATGCTTTATTCAAACATACAAAAGATTGAAAACAAAAAACATTAAGATGCTATAGTACACAAATAGCGACCACAGAAAGCCTGAAAAGGCTACATTAATATCAGACAAAAATTGTTTTCAAATCTAAAAAAAGTAAAAGAAAAAAATGTGGCAAGGGGAATATTTTATAAGAATAAAATTATAAATTTGTCAGAAAGATATGTCCAGTGTAAAAATATATGTACTAACAACAATGTCCCTAAAACTGAAAGCAAAAAATTAATAGAAATTAAAAAAAGAAATGCACAATTAAACAATAGTAGTTACAGATTTCAATACCTAACTTCAATAATGGATAGAACAAACAGATTAACAAGGATATGGAAGACTTGAACAACACTGTGAACCAACTAGACTTAACAGAGATTTCTAGATCACTTCATTCAATAGCAGTAGAATATATATTTTCTCCAAGCACACACAAAACATTTTCTAAGATAGACTATATTCTAGATTATAAAACAAGCCTCAATAAATTTACAAGAGTTGAAATAAAATAAAATGTTCTCTCTGACCACAATAAATGAAATTAAAAATCAATAACAGAAGGAAATCTAGGACACTGACAAGTATCTGGAAATAACACACTACTAAATAAGCAACGGGTCCAAGAGGAATTTACAAAAGAAACTAGAAAGTATTTTGAGGCAGATGTGGCATACCAAAACTTAGAGCATGCCGAAAAAGTAGTGCTTCAAAGGAAATTTATAGCTGTAAACACCTACACAGAAAAATGAGAGAGAGCTCAAATTAATAACCTAATCTTCCACCTTAAGAAACTAGTAAAAGAAAAGTAAAATAAATCTATGAAGAGAAGATGGAAAAAACAATAATGAACAGAGTGGGAATTAATTAAATAGAGAGGAGAATAGCGATAGAGAAACAATGAAACCAGAAATTCATTCTTTGAAAAGATGAACAGAATTGAAAGACTTCAGCTAGATTGATCATGATAAACAAAGAAGACTCAAATACTAAAATCAGAAATAAAAAGGGATATTACTACTGACCTCACAGAACTTTTTGTGAGTATAAGAAAATATTATAAACCATTGTATACAAACTAATTAGATAAGTTATATGAAATGTATACATTCATAGAAAGACACAAATTACAAAAACAGACTCATAAAAAATAAGACAATCTGATTACACTTATAACAAATAAAGACATTAAATTAGTAATGATAAAACTTTTTATGCAGAAAAGCCCAAGGTCAAAGGGCCTCACTGGTGAATTTCACCAAACATGTAAAGAAAAATTGCTACCAATCCTTCACTAATGCTTCAAAAATAGAAGAGAGAACACTTCCTAATTCATTCTATGAGAAAAGTATTATCCAGGTATCAAAATCAGACAAGACATTACAAGAAAAGAAAACTACACATCCATGTAAATTATTAATATAAATGCTAAAATTCTCAACAAAACTAGCAAATCGAATCCAGCAACATATAAAAATGGTCATACATTATGACCAAATAGGACTTATCCCAGCATGCAAGCTTAGTTTAACATCTGAAAATCAATGTAATATATCACATCAACAGAATTAAAGACACATACAAAAAATACATGATTGTCTCAATTGAAACAATAAAAAATCTTTTCACAAAATTCATCTTTTCATGATAAAGGGCATTTATTAAAAACCTACAGCTAACATTACACTTAATAGTGAAAGACTGGAGACTTTTTCCCTAAGATTCAGAACAAGACAGACATGTCTACTTACATCACTTGTATTCAACATTATACTAAAAGTTCTAGCCAGTGCAATTAGGTATGAAAAAGAAATAAAAGTAATCTATGTTAGAAAGTAAGAAGTAAAACAACCTTTATTTGTGCATGAAATGATCTTGTATAGAGAAAAATTCTAAAAATTAAATCTTATCTATTATAGTTAAACAGTTACTTTATCAAGATTATAACAAGATTAATATATAAAAATGTATTAAATTTCTAAACACTAGCAATTAATAATCCAAAAATGAAATTTGAAAACAATTCCATAACACCAAAGGGAGTAAAATATTTATGATGAACAATAACAAAAGAGAATAAAGTACTTAGAATTAAATTAACAAAAGAAGTTGCTTGTACACAGAAAACTACAAAACATCACTAAAAAAAGAAAAGATCTAATAACTGGAGAAACATTCCCTATCCATGGGCCAGAACATTTAATATTGTAAAAATGGCAATACTCTTTAACTTGATTTACACATTCAATGCAAGTACTATTAATCTTCAGAGCTGATTGTGTGTATGTGTGTGTGTGCATATGTCTGTGTGTAGCAATTGATAAAATTTATACAAAAATTTAAGGGACCCAGAATAACCAAAACAATCTTGAAAAAAAAAGTAGGAAGACTCAAAATTTCCGTTTCCAAACTTAACCACAAATCTACAGTTATCAAGATAATGTGATACTGGCAGAAGGCTGGACATAAAGATCCATGGAATAGATTTGAGAATGCACAGATAAACCTTTAATTTAATGTCAAGTGATTTTTGACAGGAGTGCCAAGACAATCTAACGTGAAATGAATAGTCTGCTCAACAAATAGTATTGAAGCAACTGGATAGACATATCCGAAAGAATGAGTTGGACCCCTACTTTACACAATGTAAAAAAATTAATTCAAAATGGTTTATAGAACCTAATGTAAGGGCTTATAAAACTCTAAGAAGAAAACATAGAAGTAAATCTTCATGATCTTGGAGCTAGATAATGGCTCCTTACATTTAAAACCTAAAATATAAGAAATAAGAAAATAGATAAGTTGGATTGAATTAAAATTAAAAACTTTTGAGTGTAAAAGAATACATTAAGAGAATATTACAACAATCCAAAGAATGGGAAAAAATTGCAAATCGCATATGTGATAACAAGCTTGTATCTGGAATACATAAAGATACAAGTATCTTATAACTTGTATCCTTATCTACAAGGATCTTATAATTCAACAACAAAAAGACAACCTAAATAAAATATGGGCAACAATTTTGAATAGATATTTCTCTAATGAAGATACACAAATGACCAACAGCATATGAAAATATGGCTCATATCAACAGTCTTCACAAGGAAGTCTTCACCCCCACTAAGGTGACTAGAATCAAAATGACAAGCAATAACAAGGATCCCTGCATTAGCAAGGATGCAGAGAAATTAGAACCCATGTATACATAAAAAGTGGTTCATCTGATTTCAAAATGGTTTTTCAGGTTATCAAAATGTTAAACCTAGAATTACTGTATGTTCCAGCAATGCTACACCTAAATACATAACCCCACAAAATGAAAATATATGTGCACACAAATCATGTACACAAATGTTCATAGGAGCATTATTCACAATAGCCAAAAAGTACAACTCAAATGTCCATCAACTGAGGAATGAATGAATAAAATGTGGTATAGTCTTACAATGGAATATTATTTGACAATAGGAAGGAATGATGCTCTGATACATGCCATAAGATGGATGATCTTTGAAAATATTATGCTACATAAAAGAATTAAGTCATGAAATACCACATATTGTGTGATTTTATTTTATGTAAGGGCAAGAATAGGCAAATCTGTAGATGTGGAAAGTAGATTGGTGGTTGCCTGGGGTGAGGTATGTGGGGCTGTAGTGGGGGTAGGTAAAAACAATCAGGAGTGACTGCTAATGGGTCCAAGGTTTTCTTTTGGGGTGACAGAAATGTTCTAAAATTCGCTAAAATTGGTTGTGCAACTCTGAGACTGTATTAAGAGCTATTTATGTGCACACTTTAAATGAGTGAACTATACAGTATATGAATTCTATCCCAATCAAAGCTCTTTAAAAAACCATGTTTTGATTATTGACCATTCATTTTGTCAATGTATGATTACTAAGCACCAATTATCTGCCAGGAATGGTGAAAAAACGATATTACAGCTCATGCACCTAAGGAGCTTGGAGTCTAGTGGGGGAGATCAGAAATAAATGGAAATTGACCATTGTGATAAATGTTGAAGAAATGTATGAAAATGTATGAAAGTGCCTAAGCAACACTGTTGAATAGAACTTTCTTCAGTGATGGAACTGTTTATATCTGTGCTGTCTACTATACTAGCTGCTAGCCACATGTGACTAATATGCATTTGAAATGTGGCTAGTACACCTGAGGACCTACTATTTAATTATTTAATATTTAATGATCTCTTTGCTTATGCCCCATGGCAAGGTATACCAAAATTTGAGAATTTTCTTCTTCAGCAAAAGAACACTTTTTTTTTTTTTGAATGCAGAGTTCTGAAAGGGAGTGAGTCAATTTTCCCAAGGATTCCATATCAAGGAGAAGGACTAAGTCCCTAAACCATTCTCTGAGAGATCCAAATTTAGGGAAGCCAACAATGGAACTCACCAAAAGTCATGGAGAAGTAGAATGTTAATGAATGAAATTATCACAAAGAAATAAAGAAATGAATGCCAAGAACTGACCACTTCCATGAATCAGTGAAAAGAACCTGGGAATGAAGTTTCTGAGGTTTAAGTTAGTTTCTACAGATCCCATCTCCACTCTCCTAGGGGAAACCTGAGGAAGCCTGTTGACTAATCAAATGAGCTTTAACCTTATACAGGAATCTTGACCAGTGCTGTGTAAAACTCTTAACTGGTCATGTATGGTATCCTCTGCTCTGGAATACTACTGGAGCAGTTACATGCACTTGGGCCTTAGCTTGAGTTCTATTTCTTTGAACAAGCCCTGAACAAGTCTTCACTCCAGACTGAGATTTCTCAATCTTGGTACTGCTGATGTTTGGGACTAGATAATTCTGCATGGTGGAGGCTGACCTGTGCATTGCAGGACAATTCACAATATCCTTGGTCTCTACTTAGTAGATGCCAATAGGACCACCTGTCATGATAATCAAAATGTCTGATTTGGTTACTCCACAATGTGTACATGTATTGAAATACCACATTGTACCCCATAAATATATATAATTATTATTTGTCAATTAAAAATAAAAATAAACAAAGAAACAAAAATGTCTCCAGATGTTATCAAATTTCCCCTGGGGGAGCAAAGTGACTCTGGTTGATAACCACTGCTCTAGATAGCGCTCCTTTCCCAAGGAGAGTTGGGGCCAAAATGCCAAACCCTTATAAAGGTATCCAGCTCAGTTTAGGCTGACAAATATTTTGACAGAGGAAAAACAAGAGTTTGGAACACCAAAGAAACAGAAATGTAAGTAACCAATTAGAAAACATGTGGAAGTGTTGTAACAGCAGGAACAAGCTCACCATAGAATCACAGAGCTAGGAGTGATTGATTCTGCCTTGAGGGAGAGGTAGGCATAGAAACAGCTTAGCAGGGAATGTGAAATTTGATTTGGACCAAGAAGGCTGAGTGGATAAAGAGGAGAAAGGCACTGTCGGCTGGAGGGCAAAAAAATGAGTAAGGGAGTGGAGTTTTGTGGATTGCAGGCCGAAGGGTGTAGATGCCGGAGAAGGAAAATGGTGGCAAATAAAGAAGCCGAGGAGGCCTATTATTATTATTTGCAGTCTTTATTTTAGTTCTTATATATAGCTCAAAGTTTGTCTCCGGACTTCTTTATTCATTTTTCCTCATTTCCTAGTGAATGAAAAAAATATATCAAAACCAGAAGGGACCCTTAAAGTCCATTTTATGAAATCAAGAAGGATCCGGAAAAAGAGATCAATGTGAGAGAAGGGGAGTTTTCTGTTTGAATTTCTGCCCAATAGCAGAAATAATTTTTCTTTTTACCTCCTTTCTTTCTCTCTTCCTGATCCGTTGAGAAATTCAGAACCTCTTGAGCAACTGCTTGCTAGGGCCTAGGAAAAAGTAATCTGAATTGGTTCTTTCGAATCTGTATTTGTAGGAAAGAGTATGAAATTTCCTCACCCATTTAAATCCGATGGTATTTTTAATCTGGGAAATTATTTAAGAGAATTGTTATAAAAGCCCAAAAAAGCTTTTTCCTGCTTTTTGGAAAGAATCACATTTGTAGTTACTTCAATGTACAAAAAATAAGGATGGGCTTTCAAAACTATCAGTCAGTCTGGGTGTAGGCAAAACCTCATTTCAATTGACAACATAGGTCTTTTACCCTTTAAGTGAGGACAGCAATAGTTTGAGGTATAGTATTTGTTGTAACAAGTTCTGCACTTTGATGTTTGTAATCTATGCATTGCATGTTCATTAATAATGTTTGGTGAACAGTACTACATACTGCATTTTTCTGCATTGTGGAGTACACAGAAAAAAAAACAAGATATGGCTCTTAATGTTTAGAAACCCATAATATTTGATTTTTGGATAATAATGCTGTATACTGTATGATTGTATCCATTTTCTAACAGAAAATAGGTCAGATAAATTTAAATATTTAAAAATATTCAACTATATTTAGGGACAGAATAGAAGCAGTGTAGAGCAGGTATTAAAATCACAGACTTTAAAAGCCACATTCAATCTTGGCTTCTCTGCTTATGCAATTTGTAACTCATTGCTTAACCTTGTCAAACCTCAGTGCCCACATTTACAATGTGAGGAAGTTAATACCATATATCTCATGAGACTATGGTCAGAATAAATCCATGTAATGTGTTTAAATGAATACTATCTTGTTTATTCGTAATACCTAGTATGGCAGCTCCAATTTGAGTCACTACTTGGTTAAGCTTACAGTAATCCACTGTCATTCTGCAAGATGCATCTGTCTTCTCTACAAGTCACAAATGGGAGTTGAAAGGAGATGTGGTGGGAATCACTATCCCTGCATCTTCCAAGTCTTTAATGGTGGCACTAATGTCTGCAATTTCTCTAGGAATGCCATATTGCTTTTGATTTACTAATTTCCTAGGGGGAGGCAGTTCTAATGGCTTCTACTTGGCCTATTCCACCATAATAGCCCTCACTCCACAGTTCAGGGAACCAATGTGGGAATTATGTGAGTTGATGCACATCTGGAACTGGTGAAACAACCACAAGATAAGTTTGGGGACTCCCTGCATCCACTGTGAGTCAGATCTGAGCTTAAACTTCACGGATCATCTGACCTGCGTACTCTCAATATTAACACTGATTGGAGGGCCACAGTGATGTTTTGGGTTTTCTGGAATAAGTGTCAGTACAGAGCCACTGTCCAGTAGTCCCTGAAAGGTCTGATGGTTTTTCCCAATGCACAATTACCCTGGAAGAAGGCTGGGAGAAACATTAACAGTATACATTTTTGGTAGTGTGCTGGGGTTCTTTTTCAAGGGGACGCAGGCTCCCTTTCATTCAAAGGGTTCTGGGACTGTAAAGTACCTCAAGTGTGGAAATTAATTCAGCAGGCATGACTCTGTTTTTTAGTATCCAAATTAGATTCTTGTTCACTTGTACTAAAACTTTTCTGCCTATATGTGTCAGGTAGTAACCTAATAGACTTACTATCTATTTCACTTCTAAGAATACCATGATTAACTGGCTGATGCCACAGGTCTATATGAGTCAGACTCCTCCAATTGCTGCTTTGACTCTCTTGTCCATTACCAAAACGACACCCACCTTGTTTTTGGCAACTGTGTGCTATCACTTAGCCGCTACCACCCCAGGATCAGATTGCTCCCATTGCACTTGGCTTTTCCAATCAAATGGCTGGGATTCCCCTGGAAAGACCTGGCCTTCAAAGAAGAATGATTGCTGTGTTCTTAAAGGATACTGAGGCTCTCTATACAAATTTATTTTGCAAAGTATTGGTGAAAGGTATGTCTTATGGCCTCTCCTGGTGTAGGTATTTATTAAATGACAAATCTACTCTAACATTCCAGTCTGTTTAAGCCTTTGAATCCCTTCCTTAAAATTAAGCAAAGGAGGTCAGGCATTTCCAATTTGCTTATGGTGGGACAGCTTTTGATTCATGTTTTAGCCAACCAACCAATCAACCAACCAAACTGTTAGAGCCCTTTCTAACTTTGTGAGATGCAACATTAAATGCAGACTTTCTGCTTAGTGAGCCCACATCAATATTTTCAAACTGATCAAACTTTCTATTCTTTCCATAATTATCCCACACCCTTAATATCCATTCCCACACATGTTCCTTGGATTTCTACTTATGTAAATTAAATAACTCAAGTAGTTCTTTTGGACTTTGTACCTCACCTTTGGGGGTCTGCTGGGATTTAAGTCTAGTTATAAGTCTAGAAACAAAGACAGGTGCTGGGAGTGGGTCAGGGGGAATATCAGCATGTCTTGCATGGTAACTGCTTCAGGTGTGGCCATAACTATGACTATTTCCTTAGGCAATGCAGGTTTAGTTCCCTAACATGGAGGTGAAAAGGCCAATACCACTGTGGGTGAGGAGGGCACTATCCACCAGGGGTGGGGAATGCCACTGCTGTGTCAGAGAAGACTCATCAGAATTTAGGAGCTAAATGTTCCCAGCTTCATCAGTGTCTTCACACATGTCCTCTTCCTAACTTACATTATCCCATTCTTTCTCAGTTAATGCCCTTACTTTAATAGCAGACACCTTGTGAGGCTAAAAGCTCAACTTTAAATTTCAATTCAGCCAATTGCAGGATAAGGTTCTGTGTTTCATTTTCTGCAATTTCAGCCCTGCAGCTACAGTAGATAAGGCTTTTCCTCAGGACACATTTAGAAACTCTAAGGTCATTTGTGCAGTGCTCGAGCTGGAAATTTGAATGCCTGAGCTCACTTTTTTCTTTCACCACTTTGTCCAGCAATATTAGAAGCAACCAACCAACGTCATTATATTTTTGTTTTCCAAAAACGTTCAAAAGTATCATAGAGTCACTTGCCTTCTCACTTCTTATAAGTGATTAATTAGGGGTATTCAGTGCAGAGAATTTTGCATTTCTATAAACAGTTTACTCCATGAACTATCAGTGCTCTTTTAACTAATGGAAATAGCCATTTGTGTCTTTAAAGAGTTTAGAAAGACAATTGCAGAAACTTCAGAACCAATTCTGAAAATTCTCATCCTTAAAATTTCGTTACTCTAGAACCTCTAAAACTACTCTTGGTACCGTCATCTGTATTAGTCAGAGTTCTCCAGAGGAAGGAAACAAATAGGAGAGATAGGTAGATGGATAGATAGATAGATAGATAGATGTAGATGATAATTATAGATAAATATAGATGATGATGATGATGAAGATAGATAGATAGTAGTATAATAGGTAACTTATTAGGGAAATTGGCTCATATAGTTATTGAAGCGGAGCCATTCCATGATCTGCCATCTATAAGATGAAGAACCAGGAAAGCTGATGATGTAATTCAGACTGAGGCTGAAGGCCTGAGAACCAGGAGTGCTGATGTTTGAGGGTCAGAGAAGATGGATGTCCCAGATCAAACAGAGAGAGCAAATTCATCCTGTCTCCATTTTATGGTTCTTTCTGGGCCCTCCCTTGACTGATTGCATAACACCTTCCCACATTGGTAAGGGTAATCTTGTTTACTCAGTTGGCTCATTCAAATGTTAATGTCTTCTGGAAATATCCTCATAGACACAACCAGACATAATGTTTACCACTTACGTGGGCATCCCTTAACTCAGTCAAGTTGACACATAAAATTAATCATCTTACTAATATAAGGTGAATTTAAAAGAAGCTGTAATCACTTTTGAGGATGGGTTTGGTGAAGGCCTGGAGTTTTCTTGCTTGACCTTTTACAAAAGGTCAAGTGCAGTGAGCATTAAAGGGATCAAGTTCATAAGAAGCTGGGAACCTACTTACACTTATATAAGATGGTAATGATATTTATGATCACCTAGGCAGTTATTTACCCTGGAGATAATATTTTTAGGGAAGTGATATGAGTTAATCCAATGTGCAAAAGCTGGCAGGTAAGGGTGAGTATGGCTACGTGTGTGGAGGGAAGTAATGTGGGTGACACTGGATGAGTGGTTGAAATATTTGACATTAAAAATCCACCACATGCTATAGAAACTTTACTTCTGCTACCTCATTGTTTTTCAGTCCTGTGGGAGGGCTTCATGCATTTGAAGCACATCTTAAAATGCAAATATCTATCTACACTATGCCAGGTACTGGTGGATAGATATGTAAGTTCACCGTCACCAACAAGACCATTCAACTAAGTTTAACTTGATTCTGTTTAGCTCTGCTTAGTTATAAATATATTTACAAGACAGATTCATTCTTAAGACTATCCATTAATTTGTATAAGATATTCTGTTAGCACCTCACGTATTGTGTGTTGGGTTATGGATATATGCAAATGAACAATGCATTGTGTTTTAGAAGCACCCATGGTTTGAACATATAATAGATTATTTAAGGTTCTGGAATAGGAGTTTAAAGAGAATACTATGGGAGTGGAAGGCTGTGACAGAAGGTAGAGGGAAAATATGAAATTGAACACAACATGGTTTCTGTCCTAGAAAGGAAATAAAGAATCTTAGCACATGGACAAGCACAGCATACTCCTACCCCAAATGTTCGATGGCCTACCTAAAGTAACTTTACATAACTATGAGATCCCTACTATGTGCCAGCTCTAAAGTATTCCTAAATAACTAGGACCCTAAGACTGAGAGCTTCTCTTCAAGAAACTCATTATCTAGATTTGAATAGGAACTTTCAATGATGATATACAAGGATCTTCTTGCATTTGTCTTAAATCACTCTTATTAGCTTTGCTTAGAGCCAACTTGAAATCTGAAAAGCTAGAGTGACCTTAGGCAAGTTATTTAATCGCTCCAAGACTCCAGATCTGAGAAATAGAAATGATAGCACCTTTGTTGGAGTTTGTGAGGATTAAATTACCTAATATACAGAAGGAATAGCACAGTGCCTAGTATATAATAAACACTCAATATAATGGCTCTGCTACTGATTTTCAGATAATTGGACTTTTGTTCTTTCCCAAATATTGCCATTACTTTTGAATTTTCCAGATAACTTTGCTCATGTTATTCCTCTTTCACAGTGAAGTACATTACTTATATCTGCCAAACTTGTACTTACCCTTTAAAGACCACAATGGGCTCTCAGACATGGTAAACAAAATTTAGTGTACCTCTGCCAATAAAAAATGAATATTTATTCTTACAGCAGCTCTAAGGTAACTATGGAGAAGCTGTCTTGCTTATTTGTTATTAAGATGTGACATTGACATTTACTCAGGAGAAAAGGGAGAATTTACCAAATATTTGAGGTGTCCCAGTAATGTAGGGGCACTCAAGAAGACACAACCAAAATACCTGATGCTCTAAGAAGTTTCAATTATACATACTCTATCAGGATACCAGCTAGTTATGTTATGAAATAGAAATTAGAGATTGAATAAAATGGTATTTTTGCTAGTATTCTCTCTCAAAGACCAAATTTTTCTTCTGCAAAAAGAAGGCCTTCTGTAGAGGTGAGATGATGCTTAGGAATAGTAGCTTTGGTTAAATATTAGGATTACAAGAAACTGGAGAAATGGAGAGATTAATGGGAGAACTAACATTTATTGATTGACTATGAGGTGTCATGCATAATTTCACTAAAAGAAAGCCTTAAAACATGGAAATTATCATCTCTGTTTCATATATTTAGAAACTGAAGTTAACAGAATATAAAGGTCTGCCAAGGCTTGTTGTCAGATCTAGTGAATGAGAAGATTTGAACCTGTGTCTGTAAGACTCTGAACCCATATTTTTTGTACTATCTCATTTCTTCCTGTTGTTTTCAACAACTCAGAAATGAAGAATCAATTTCTATTCTCTGTCCTCATAGTATATTTTCTTTGTACCTTCAGAGTAAAATGGGATGTGGCTCAGAGGAGGGAAATAGGAGGTTTAAGTGGCACTGTGTGGGTCAGAAGCACTCTCAAGGTGTCCTTATCCGTTTTGCATTTCCCTCAATCTTTTCATTGGAATGTGATTTGAAAGCAATTAGAGTAGTTCTCCTGTACTAATTTTTATTGCTCACTGCAGGGCTACAGGGATCTTTACTCTATACTGTATGCCTCTTCCTTGATGCCCTTCAAATCTTTTTTTTTTTTTTTTTGAGATGGAGTTTTGCTCTTGTTGCCCAGGCTGGAGTGCAATGGTGCCATCTTGGCTCACCACAAACTCTGCCTCCAAGGTTCAAGCAATTCTCCTGCCTCAGTCTCCTGAGTAGCTGGGACTACAGGCATGTGCCACCATGCCTAGCTAATTTTTGTATTTTTAGTAGAGACGGTGATTCACCATGTTGGCCAAGATGGTCTTGATCTCTTAACCTCATGATCCACCCACCTCGACCTCCCAAAGTGCTGGGATCACAGGTGTGAGCCACTGTTCCTGGCCTCTTCATCTTTTTTTTTTCTTTCTTTCTTTTTTTTTTTGAGACAGGGTCTCACTCTGTCACTCAGGCTGGAGTGCAGTGGCATGATCATGGCTTACTACAGCCTCGTCCTTCTGGGCTCAAGTGATTCTCCTGCCTCAGTATCTCAAGTAGCTGGGACTACAGATGCATGCTACCATGCCTGGCAAATTTTTGTAGTTTTTTGTAGAGATGGGGTCTCACTCTATTGCCCAGGTTTGTCTTGAACTCCTGGGCTCAGCGATTTGCTCACCTCATGACATGGTTTGGCTGTGTCCCCACCCAAATTTCATCTTGAATTGTAACTCCTACAATTCTCATGTGCTGTGGGAGGAAACAGGTGGGAGGTGATTGAATCATGGGGGCAGGTCTTTCCTGTGCTGTTCTTGTGTTGGCGGGTGAGTGCCACAAGATCTGATGGTTTCAAAAACGGGAGTTTCCCTGCACAAGCTCTCTCTTTGCCTGCTGCCATCCTTGTAAGATGTGACTTTCTCCTCCTTGCCTTCTTCCATGATTGTGAGGCTTCCTCAGCCAAGTGGAACTGTCAGTCCATTTAACTTCTTTCTTGTGTAAATTGCCCAGCCTTAGGTATGTCTTTATCAGCAGCGTGAAAATGAACTAATAGAGTAAATTTGTACCAGAAGTGGGGCATTGCTGAAAATGTGAAAGCAGCTTTGGAACAGGGTAACAGGCAGAGGTTGGAACAGTTTGGAGGGTTCGGAAGAAGACAGGAAATTGGGAAAGTTTGAAACTTTCTAGAGACTTACTGAATAGCTTTGCCCAAAATGCTGATAGTGATGTGAACAATAAAGTCCAAGCTGAGTTGTTCTCAGATGGAAATGAGGAACTTGTTAGGAACTGGAGCAAAGTTGATCCTTGTTATGTTTTAGCGAAGAGACTGGTGGTATTTTTCCCCTGCCCTATAGATTTGTGGAACTTTGAGCTTGAGAGAGATGATGTGCGGTATCCGATGGAAGAAATTTCTAAGCAGCAAAGCATTCAAGGGGTGACTTAGGTGTTGTTAAATGAATTCAGTTTTAAAAGGGTAACAGAGCATACAAGTTCAGAAAATTTGCAGCCTGACAATGCGATAAACAAGTAAATCCCATTTTCTGAGGAGAAATTCAAGCCAGCTGCAGAAATTTGCATAAGTAACAAGGAGGTGAATGTTAATCTCCAAGACACCCAGGGTCCCCATGCTGTATGCAGCCTAGAGACTTGGTGCCCTGTGTCCCACTGACTCCAGCCATAGCTGACAGGGGCCAATGCAGAGCTTAGGCCATGGCTTCAAAGGGTGCAAGCCTCAAGCCTTGGCAGCTTCCACATGGTGTTCAGCCTGCCACTGCACAGAAGTCAATAATTGGGGTTTGGAAACATCTGCCTAGATTTCAGAGGATGTATGGAAATGCCTGAATGTCCAGGCAGAAGTTTGCTGCAGGGGCAGTGTCCTCATGGGGAACCTCTGCTAGGGCAGTGTGGAAAGGAAATGTGGAGCCAGATCCCCCACATAGAGTCCCTACTGGGATACTGCCTAGTGGAGCTGTGAGAAGAGGGCCACCGTTCTCCAGACCCTAGAATCGTAGATCCTCCAACAGCTTGCACCATGCACCTGGGAAAGCCACAGACACTCAATGCCAGCCTCTGAAAGCAGCTGGGAGGGAGGCTGTACTTTTCAATGCCACAGAGGCAGAGCTGCCAAAGACCATGGGAACCCACCTCTTGAGTCAGCATGACCTGGATGTGAGACATGGAGTCAAAGGAGAACATTTTGGAACTTTAAGATTTGACTGTCCTGCTGGATTTTGGACTTGCATTGGGCCTGTAGCCCCTTGGTTTTATCCAATTTCTCCCATTTGGAATGGCCATATTCACCTAATACCTGTACCCCCATTGTATCTGGGAAGTAATTAACTTGCTTTTGATTTTACAGGCTCATTGATGGAAGGGACTTGCCTTGTCTCAAATGAGACCTTGGACTATGGACTTCTGAGTTAATGCTGAAATGAGTTAAGACTTTGGGGGACTGTTGGGAAGGCACGATTGGTTTTGAAATGTGAGAATAAGAGATTTGGGAGGAGCCAGTGGCAGAGTGATATGGTTTGGCTGTGTCCCTGCCCAAATCTCACCTTGAATTGTAACTATCACAATTCCCATGTGTCGTGGGAGGAACCTGATGGGAGGTGATTGAATCACAGAAGTGAGTTTTTCCAATGCTGTTCTCGTGATGGTGGGTGAGTCTCATGAGATCTGATGGTTTTAAAAACAGTTTCCCTGCTCAAGCTCTGTCTTTGCCTGCTGCCATTCATGTAAGACATGACTTGTTCCTCCTTGCCCTCCACCATGATGGTGAGGCTTCCCCAGCCACATGGAAGTGTAAGTCCATTAAACCGTTTTCTCTTGTAAATTGCTCAGTCTTGGGTATGTCTTTATCAGCCACACGAAACAGACTAATACACCTCGGCATACCAAAATGCTGAGATTACAGGCATAAGCCACCACACCTGGCCTCTTTTCTTAAATAGAAGTTTCAATAGGCCAGGTTGCAGGAAATTGACCAGGTTACATTTGTTGGAGTGCAAGATCATTGTGGGCTGAGATGCAACATATTCTTACCTAGCTCTCTCTTTCTTCCTTTTGTCTTAATATGTTGAACAGGCTTCTGTTATAGGTGTCCAGTCAAAATGTAATAAAGTCCTAGTATTTGTATTTTCCTTGGAGGGTGGGGTAATCAGTGATCCCATTTATTGTGTGAACCTAAGGGAAACGTTCTAAAGCAGCCTTACAAGAGCTCTGATTTTTAATAACTGAATATGGGTCCAGCTATTAAGAAGAGATGGTATGGGTTCTCATTTGTCAATTCTCCTTGAGTAAATACCCCTAAATAACCTTGGGCACTAGATGTTGGATGGTTGATGGGATAATACCCAAGAATTCCAGACACCCCTCAGTCTCTGCTCTCTGAGATTCCACTTTTGGGAAACCCATTGGCTGGACTGATATGACACTGACCAAAAACATCACTGGGAGAAAAACACCAGGGCCCTGAAGGGAGCTCAGTAGAGGGGTAGGAAAATTGGTCTGGTGACTGATTCTCCTTCCAGGGTTCTCAAAATGTCCTTAGTTTGTGGGAAAGGGCTGGTTCTGGCATACCAAGCCAACCTAGAAAATGATTTCTGAGCGTATGACTATGAATAGACAGATTCAAACTTGAAGTTTAGGAATTGGCAGGTATTTAAACAAGTAGAGGCATACAGTAGTGGTGAACAAGTGTCCAGAAGAATGGATAAGACAAGTGTTCAAAAGTGATCCATGTGGCCACAATAAAATAATAGTGCTGATGGGGTAGGAGGGCTTTATAATGCTTTCTTTTCCATCTGGAGTTTGAGAAGAAGGGCTACACTTATTTGGGCTGAGTGAACGCTTGGCTTCTTTGGATAATGTATATTTGTAAAGAGAGACATGTGAGAATTCAACCAATTAGTGGAAATCATAAAAAATGTGGTTTTATCTATATCCTAAGTTGGTAGAGCAGGTCAGGTGGGTTACTTTGAGTCTATAGTACCTGTAAAGCAGCTAAGTAAAGATATTGAGGAGAGAATAGCATAAATGAGAATGTCCAGAGAGAGATTAAAATTGAAAATAGAGACTTAGTAGGCTTATTCTCTTCCTATTTGCATGTCTTTTATTTCTTTCTCTTGCCTCATTGCTCTGGTATTTTTTTTCTCTTGCCTGATTGCACATAGAATTCCAAGGACTATGCTGAAAAGGAGTCATAAGAGTGAGCAACCTTGTCTTGTTCTGGTTATCAAGAGAAATGCTTCCAGTTTTTCCCATTCAGTATGATGTGGTTGTGGGTTTGTCATAGATGGCTCTTATTATCTTAAGATATATTCCTTTGATGTTTAGTTTCCTGAGGGTTTTCATCATGAAAGGATGTTGGGTTTTATTGAAAGCTTTCTTTGTGTCCATTGGGATGATCATATGATTTTTGGTTTTAATTCTGTTTAAGTGGTGAGTCACATTTATTGATATGTGTTTTGTTGAACCAACCTTATAATCAAGGATGAAGACAACTTGGTTGTGGTGAATTAACTTTTTGATGTGCTATTGGATTCAGTTTGCTAGTATTTTGTTGAAGATTTTTATGTCTCTGTTCGTAAAGGATATTGATTTTTAGTTTTCTTTTTTTGTTGTGTCTTTGCTAGGTTTTCATATTAGGGTGATGCTGGCTACACAGAATGAGATAGGAATGAGTCCCATCCCCTTGATTTTTTGAAATAGTTTCAGTATAACTGGTACTAGTTCTTTTTTGTACATCTGGTATAATACAGCTGTGAAACCATCTGGTCTAGAACTTTTTTGGTTGGTAGGTTTTTTTATTACTGATTCAATTTCAGAACTTGATATTGGTCTGTTCACAATTTCAATTTTTCCTGATTCAATCTTGGGAGATCATATGTCTCCAATAACGTATTCATTTCCTCTAGATTTTCTAGTTTGTGTGCATAGAGGTGTTCATGATAATCTCAGAGGAACTTTTCTTATTTCTATGGGATTCATTATAATGTCACCATTGTTGTTTTTTATTGTGCATGTCAAATCATCTCTTTTTTTTTGCTAATCTAGCTAGAATTCATTGATCTTGTCTATTCTTTCAAAAATCAAACTTTTGGTTTTATTGGTTCTTTGTATGGATTTTTGGTTTCAATTTCATTTAGTTCTGCTTGATTTTAAGTATTTATTTTATTCTGCTACCTTTGGGGTTAGTTTGTTCTTGTTTTTCCAGTTCCTGTAAGTGTGATGTTAGGCCATTAATTTGAGATCTTTCCAATTTTTTGAGTTAGGCATTTAGCACTACAAACTTGACTGTTGCTTTTTTGCTACAAACTTGCTCTTTTGCTTTAGCACTTCTTTTGTTTAGGGCTATAAACTTGACAATTTTTGCTTTATTCTGGAGATTTTGAAATGTTATATCTCTGTTTCAATTTCATTTCAAAGAACTGTTATATTTTGGCCTTAATTTTATTGTTCACTTAAAAGTCATGTGGGAGAAAGTTTTTTTTTCCATATAATTATGTGGTTTTGAGAGCTGTTCTTGGTATTAATTTCTATTTGTTACTCCACTGTATTCTGAGAGTATGGTTGGTATGATTCAGTTTTTTAAAAATTTCTTGAGACTTGCTTTATGGCTGCATATGTGGTCAATCTTGGTCTATATTATGTGCACACATTACAAGAATGCAGTCTGTAGTTCATGGGTGTAGTAGCCTGTGGACTTTTATTAGGAACAATTGGTCAAATGTTGGGTTTAAGTCCAGAATATCTTTGTTTTATGACTCAGTGATCTGTCTAATGCTCAGTGAGATTCTGAGATATACCACTGTTATTGTGTGGTTGTCTACATATTTTCATAGATGTAGAAGTACTTGTTTTATAAATCTGGGTATTCCAATGTTGAGTGCATATATATTTAGGATAGTTTAGCCCTCTGGTTGAATTTAACACTTTATCATTATATAATGTCATTCTTTGTCCCCTTTTACTGTAGTTAGTTTATAGCCTGTTTTATCTGATATAGGAATAGTAACCTCTGCTCTTTTTTGTTTTCCATTTCTGTGGTAGAGATTTTATTCCAGCCCTTTACTTTGAGCCTATGGGTATCATTACATGTGAGATGAGTCTTCTTGCAGACAGCACACAGGTGTGTCTGTATTTTTTTTTTTTTTAATCTGACTTGCCACTCTGTGACTTTTAAGTTGGACATTTAGACCATTTACATTCCAGGTAAATATTGATACGTCAGGCTTTGATCCTATCATAAAGTTGTTAGCTGGTTGCTTTGTACCTTTCATTGTGTGGTTGCTTTATAGAGTCTGTGGGCTATGTACATAAGTGCATTTTTTGGCAACAGTTACTGTTCTTTCATTTCCATGTTTAAAACTCCCTTAAGGGTCTCTTGCAAGGCTGCTCTAGTGGTAATAAATTCCCTTAGTACTAGCTTGTCTGGAAAAGATTTTATTTCTCTTTTGCTTCTGAAGCTTAGTTTGGAAGGACATGATATTCTTGGTTGGAATTTTTTCTTTAAGAACGCTGAAAATAGGCCCGCAATATCTCCAGGCTTATAAGGTTTCTGCTGAGTTCACTGTTAGCCTTGTGAGGTTCTGTTTATATGTGATCTCACATGCTTTTCTAGCTGCCTTTAAGATTTTTTCCTTATTGTTGATCTTGAATAGTCTGGTGAGCATAGCCTTGGTGATATTTATTTTGTACAGTATCTCATAGATGTTCTCTGGATTTCTTGTATCTGGATGTCTACTTCTCTAGCAAATTTTCTTGAATTATTTCCTCAAATATGTTTCCCTGATTATTTACTTATTTTCCTTCTCTCTTAGGAATGCCAATAATTTGTAGGTTTGGTCACTTTACATCATCCCATATTTCTCAAAGACTTGTTTATTTTATACAATTATCTTTTCTTTGTTTTTGATTGAGTGGGTTAGCTCAAAGGAACCGTCTTGAAGTGAGAAATTCTTTCTTCTGTTGGTCCAATCTATAGATAAAGGTTTCTATTCTATTTTGAAATTCCTCAAGTGAGATTTTCATTCCAGAAGCTGATTTCTTTTTAAGGTGTTTATCTCTTCCTTAATTTTTGGATTGCTTTAGAAGTTTCTCTGTGTTAAAACTTTTCAACCTCATGTTGGATCTCATTGAGCTTTCTGGCAATTTGTGCTTTTAATTCCTATTTGTTTTGACTGAGTTTCCATTTTCATTAGGAGCCATTGCTGGAGAGCTAGTGTAATTCTCTGGTGGTGTCACTATATTCAGATTTATCACGGTGCCAGAATTCTTGCCCCTATTCCTTCTCATCTGGAAATGCTGGCATTTCTAATTTCTAAAATTATTTTGTGCAGGTAGGATTTTTTTTCTTTCTTTTCCTATAATAGTATTTTTTTTCTTTCCTTTCTTCCCTCCCTAGGAATGTGACTGTATAGAGTGCTTGTTAGGGTCTTTTGACTTTGCTTCTATAGCCCTATGCACTTCTTTCAGTAGATTTTACATTGTGCTATACAGTTCAATCTACAAGTTGATAGAGGGCATTTATAGGGAAGAGCTGGCCAGCACAGCTGGGTATATACTTGATCCTTGTTTACTGGCAGAAACCCCCTACTGCCTCTTGCAATAAGGTGATTCATGGAATGCACAGTGGCCTGAGTTCCTGCTCAGCCCCAGGGTAGCAGTGGCCACAATGGATAGGGCCAGACAAAGCAGGTCTGCCTACAAGTCCCCCAATGGCTGGCACAAGTGCCAAGGAAGAATTCATTGTGTGGCCACCAATCACCCAGAGGTGTCTCTAGGCATGGAGCTGGAAAACTTTCTCAGTCCCAAATTTTCTATTTGGGTAAGGGGTTGGCCTAAACCAGTCCACGACAGTGGGTGAGTTAGATGCCTAGATATGTGCCTGAGCATGGAGTAGGGAGGCACCCCCACCCCTGCACCAAGATCTCTTCACAAGAGGATTGGGCAATTTAGGCTGCTGAGCCAGTCAAGCAGGTATTCTGAATGCCTGGAGAACTACTTGGGAATATAGCAGAGAGGCCCCTCTGCCCCAACACCAGAATCTTTGCATAGGAAGGGTGGAGTGGCTCAGGCTGCCGAATCAGATGTCCAGAAAGGGTAGAATCTATGTCCAGAAAGGGTAGAATGGCTCAGGCTACTGAATCAGATGAGGGAGTACTCTGAATTCTTGGAGATCTCCCTGAGTATGAAGGAGAAAGGGCCTCCCTGCACTAGGATCAATACACAGCAAGGGTTGGGTGGGTCAGGATGCTGATCTAGGTGGGCAGGTACTCCATATATCTGGAGATCTGCTTGGACATGGAGCCTCCCTTCCCCCGTCCTGCCCCGCATCACCCTGCATCAAAATCTCTTCACAGAAGAGGTGGGGTGACTCAGGCTGCTAAACCAGGCAAGCAGGTACTCTGAATGCCTAGGGATCTGCATAAGCATGTAGCAGAAAGGGTCCCTTACCCTTGCACCAGGATCTCTGCACAGGAATGGTGGCGCAGCTCAGGCTGCTGATCCAAGCAAGCTCGCACTCCAAATGCCTGAAGATTTGCTTGGCCATGGACTGGAAAGGGCCTCTCTGTACCACAATCTATGTCTAGGAAGGGTGGGGCCTCTCAGGCTGCTAGTTGAGGTAAGTGGGTGCTCTAAATGCCTGGATTTTCACCTGGGAGGGAAAGGGTGGATCAGAGAGGGCCCTGCTGCACCCTGATCTCAGGGGAGAAGAGTGGGACACCCAGCCATGGCACACACAGACAGGTTTCAAATCACCAAACTGGCCCTGGCTGTAAGTCTCTCTGTCCAGAAGAAACTGCAGCTGTAGTGGCTCTCTTCCCATTCCAGACTTGCAACAGGGGCGAATACAATTCTAGCATCTACTGCTGAGGCGTTTTCCACAGTTCTGGCTGTCTAGGCCCCCACCCTACTCCAGAGCAGGTGCTCCAATCTCTGGCCCAAGACTAAAATGCCTGCATGGCCACACCGCTAGGTGGTCAAGAAAGGCTGACGTTACATTTGGGTTAAAAATGATGCCGTGCTGTGCTTGCTTCGGCAGCATATATACTAAAATTGGAACGATACAGAGAAGATTAGCGTGGCCCCTGAGCAAGGATGATACGCAAATACGTGAAGCATTCCATATTTTTTAATGAATCCAGGAGCTGGTTTTTTGAAAAGATCAACAAAATTGATAGACCGCTAGCAAGACTAATAAAGAAGAAAACAGAGAAGAATCAAATAGATGCAATAAAAAATGAAAAAGGGGATATCACCACTGATTCCACAGAAATACAGTCTACCATCAGAGAATACTACAAACACCTCTATGCAAATAAACTAGAAAATCTAGAAGAAATGGATAAATTCCTCGACAAATACACCCTCCCAAGACTAAATCAGGAAGAAGTTGAATCTCTGAATAGACCAATAACAGGCTCTGAAATTGTGGCAATAATCAATAGCTTACCAACCAAAAAGAGTCCAGGACCTGATGGATTCACAGCCGAATTCTACCAGAGGTACAAGGAGGAACTGGTACCATTCCTTCTGAAACTATTCCAATCGATAGAAAAAGAAGGAATCCTCCCTAACACATTTTATGAGGCCAGCATCATCCTGATACCAAAGCCTGGCAGAGACATAACCAAAAAAGAGAATTTCAGACCAATATCCTTGATGAACATTGACGAAAAAATCCTCAATAAAATACTGGCAAACCGAATCCAGCAGCACATCAAAAAGCTTATCCACCATGATCAAGTGGGCTTCATCCCTGGGATGCAAGGCTGGTTCAACATATGCAAATCAATAAATGTAATCCAGCATATAAACAGAACCAAAGACAAAAACCACGATTATCTCAATAGATGCAGAAAAGGCCTTTGACAAAATTCAACAGCCCTTCATGCTAAAAACTCTCAATAAATTAGGTTTTGATGGGACGTATCTTGAAATAGTAAGAGCTACCTATGACAAACTCACAGCCAATATCATACTGAATAGGCAAAAACTGGAAGCATTCCTTTTGAAAACTGGCACAAGACAGGGATGCCCTCTCTCACCACTTCTATTCAACATAGTGCTGCAATTTCTGGCCAGGGCAATCAGGCAGGAGAAGGAAATAAAGGGTATTCAATTAGGAAAAGAGGAAGTCAAATTGTCCCTGTTTGTAGATGACATGATTGTATATCTAGAAAACACCACTGTCTCAGCCCAAAATCTCCTTAAGCTGATTAGCAACTTCAGAAAAGTCTCAGCATACAAAATCAATGTACAAAAATCACAAGCATTCTTGTACACCAATAACAGACAAACAGAGAGCCAAATCATGAGTGAACTCCCATTCACAGTTGCTTCAAAGAGAATAAAATATCTAGGAATCCAACTTACAATGGATGTGAAGGACCTCTTCAAGGAGAACTACAAACCACTGCTCAATGAAATAAAAGAGGATACAAACAAATGGAAGAACATTCCATGCTCATGGGTTGGAAGAATCAATATCATGAAAATGGCCATACTGCCCAAGGTAATTTATAGATTCAATGCCATCCCCATCAAGCTACCAATGACTTTCTTCACAGAATTGGAAAAAACTACTTTAAAGTTCATATGGAACCAAAAAAGAGCCCGCATCGCCAAGTCAATCCTAAGCCAAAAGAACAAAGCTGGAGGCATCACGCTACCTGACTTCAAATTATACTACAAGGCTACAGTAACCAAAACAGCATGGTACTGGTACCACAACAGAGACATAGATCAATGGAACAGAACAGAGCCCTCAGAAATAATGCCGCATATCTACAACTACCTGATCTTTGACAAACCTGACAAAAACAAGCAATGGGGAAAGGATTCCCTATTTAATAAATGCTACTGGGAAAACTGGCTAGCCATATGTAGAAAGCTGAAACTGGATCCCTTCCTTACACCTTATACAAAAATTAATTCAAGATGGATTAAAGACTTAAATGTTAGACCTAAAACCATAAAAACCCTAGAAGAAAGCCTAGGCAATACCATTCAGGACATAGGCGTGGGCAAGGACTTCATGTCTAAAACACCAAAAGCAATGGCAACAAAAGCCAAAATTGACAAATGGGATCTAATTAAACTAAAGAGCTTCTGCACAGCAAAAGAAACTACCATCAGAGTGAACAGGCAACCTACAGAATGGGAGAACATTTTTGCAACCTACTCATCTGACAAAGGGCTAATATCCAGAATCTACAATGAACTCAAACAAATTTACAAGAAAAAAACAAACAACCCCATCAAAAAGTGGGCGAAGGACATGAAGAGACACTTCTCAAAAGAAGACACTTATGCAGCCAAAAAACACATGCAAAAATGCTCATCATCACTGGCCATCAGAGAAATGCAAATCAAAACCACAATGAGATACCATCTCACACCAGTTAGAATGGCCATCATTAAAAAGTCAGGAAACAACAGGTGCTGGAGAGGATGTGGAGAAATAGGAACACTTTTACACTGTTGGTGGGACTGTAAACTAGTTCAACCATTGTGGAAGTCAGTGTGGCGATTCCTCAGGGATCTAGAACTAGAAATACCATTTGACCCAGCCATCCCATTACTGGGTATATACCCAAAGGACTATAAATCATGCTGCTATAAAGACACATGCACACGTATGTTTGTTGCACCACTATTCACAATAGCAAAGACTTGCAACCAACCCAAATGTCCAACAACGATAGACTGGATTAAGAAAATGTGGCACATATACAGCATGGAATACTATGCAGCCATAAAAAATGATGAGTTCATGTCCTTTGTAGGGACATGGATGAAACTGGAAAACATCATTCTCAGTAAACTATCGCAAGGACAAAAAACCAAACACCGCATGTTCTCACTCATAGGTGGGAATTGAACAATGAGAACTCATGGACACAGGAAGGGGAACATCACACTCCGGGGACTGTTGTGGGTTGGGGGGAGGGGGGAGGGACAGCATTAAGAGATATACCGAATGCTAAATGACGAGTTAATGGGTGCAGCAAACCAACATGGCACATGGATACATATGTAACAAACCTGCACATTGTGCACATGTATCCTAAAACCTAAAGTATAGTAAAAAAAAAAAAAAAAGGATGCCGTGCTGTATTTCCAGGTCTGGGAAAATTGCCAGATCTGAGAAAAGCAATGTCTTCAGCTTTTCCCATTGTTTTTCCTTCACAGCATCTCCAAGCCCCTCCCCAAGTTAGCTCTGGGGCTTGGGAGGAAAAAATAAGGGCTATCCCTTGGCCTGGCTTTCTTTGATCCCCAGTGGAAATGAGAGTCACAGAGGGAGGCTGTCTGCTTCTCTCACATATAGGAGATTCACTCACTTTTATGATCCTGCTGCCTTCGTGAGGGTTGTTTGCTGGCATTCTCCTTGCCAGGATCTGGAGTGTCCTTCATGTTTCTGTGGATTCCCATTTTCTTTCTTGAAGTAAAGCTAACAGCGTTGATCTTTATGCACTACTTTGCTATTTCCAAGTGGCTGCTGCACTTAGAAACATCCAATCTACTATCCTGAAAAAACAAAAACACTTTCCTAACATACTATCTCTGCACCTTTCACGTACCTGTGCCAATACATGCTTTTGTTGTTTACATTAATTTGTGTTGGGGTTTTGGTTTATTTGAATCCGAAAGAGCTTAGAGCTCTTTTGTCGATGGGATTTTCACATAGACTTTGATAACTCTCAGATTGTGGCATCCTTGGATATCCTTGGTCTAGGGAGCAGGATGGCTGTTGTAGAATGGATAAGGTAAGTTGCACTTGTAGCTGTCTCATATGTCATTTACTAATAAGTACCACCGTCTTTGATACAGTACAAACAACTTTTATAAGTCAAGATACCTTAACCACAATAGTAAATTTCTAAATAGATGCATTGTTAATGAATGTCATAGATGGTCTTTCTCCATGTATATATTAGTTCACATAAGACTATAAACTTAAGACCAGATCGGATGAAACTATGACTTCTTCCATGCATATCTCTGTGGCTTCTCTGTAAAGGAGTACCTTTTACAACTTTACACTGGGTGAAATAACTATGGAATCTTACTCAGGCTTCAAATGGTTCTCACTAAGTGTTCTCTACCTTCTTACAAAACTTTAAATAATAACAATCTTCAAAACGCTAATATAAACCTCTAGATGCCTTCTGATCTCTTAGGAACTGTGAGCAAATGTTATGCTAACATGCTCTGTTACAGCTGAGAAAATACATTGAATTTGCTAGTGAACCGCGTTATTGACAGAGCTCTGGGAATTCAACCCCATGAGCCTCAGAAGTTAGAAAGCAGAGCAAAGCTTATGCTAGAAAAATAAAGTCCTTTGATTATGGCCTTGACTTTTAATTATAATGCCCTAAAAGTTACAATTTTATTCTGCCTTCTCACCAGGCATTTAACAAACAGGATTGCTGCATCTTGCTTTTAAAGAGCATGTCTGCATCAAAACATAGTATGCCTCCACCTCCTGTGGAACTACCTAGTAATTCAAAGGCATATTTCATCTGAGTTGTCTAGGCTGTCATTGCCATTGGAAAATTAAAAATAAAAATGTTCAGTTCTTACTGTGCTGTGGAATGCAGGAATGGGGATACTCAGAGAGATGATAACTTTGAAAGTGCAGGCCACCATTCCACTCTGAAAACAAAACAAGCCCAGGAGGGTTTGCTATGACTTTATAAAGGAGCTTTAAAAGATTTAGAGTTAAAATAAAACACCTCTTCCAGAACTGGAGGCATGGGACCCATAACTAGTGTGTGCACTATCTATCTTGTCTTCCGGGGAGAGTTGCTAGGCAAGCAAGGTCACATAAAATCCCATTGGAATAAACTTCTTGATATGTCGAACTGTTTGATTGTACTAAATTTGGGGATGATTATTGTGCTGCTAGAAATCACATTTGAAAAACTATTAGGGCCAGAGATGAAATAGAACTTATCCAGCCTTTCTATAGTTAAATCAGTGGGAGAAGAATCTTGAGCCTAATTCATTCGGGGAAATAACATGCCCGGCCAACCTGGGAATGACTCCAGCTTTGGAATTAAAAAGACCTGGGCTCATATCTTAGCTCTGTCAATTTCCATTAGGTTATTTAAACTCTCTGGACCTTACTTTTCTCATAGGTAAAATAGTGATACCTATCTTAGAATATAGTAATAATGGTTAAATTGAATCATATATTTAAAGCCAATATCCTGGTAACAGATACTAGCAAATGCATATAAATGATAGTTATGGAACATGGGCATGACAACAAGCATAGTACTTTCCAGATACTTTTCTATCTTTTAGCTTCAATTATTCAGGAGGGAAATATACCATTTTGTTTAATTTTAAAGTTGGGATTTGGGGAAGATTTTGCTTAGAACATAGAGGTGGGGAAGATAGAGGAAGTTTTAAAGGTAATTGCTTTCAACTTTTGTTCTGATTTTGAAATCAGAACAATAGCTTTATTCACTTATATTAAAAAATACTTATAATGTGATTCCTATTTGTCAGATTCTGTCTTAGTCCTGAGGATACAGAAATTAGCAAGCTGGATACCATCTTCGGCCCTGTACAACTTGCTGTAAATCATGGGACATGGATCTTAACAAAGTAATTGCACAAATAATTGTGCACAACTGTATTAAATGCTATCAAGGGATAATATTATGTGTTTGGAGAGTATTTAATGAGGAAATCTAACCAAAAGCATAGGTTTCTATTTCCTGAAGTAAGATTCATCCCCAGTGGAAATGTGAAGGTTGAAGAGTTTTTCCTCAATATGCTTTCCAAAACCATGTGGTTCTCTGCCTAGTTGAGGGAACTAATTTCTTCTAGTCCTTTGACAATGACTCTGTATTACTTATCTTTGCATTCCCAGAACTTAAGAAAGGTGCTGGCTATATCATATTTGGGTATCTCCAAAGAGTGGAATGGGAAAGTGACTAATGATTGTCCATCTTATTTATTTATAATACACAGAAATTAAGAACATTTCCATTTCTATGTAATACAACCCTCCAGCTGGGCACTGACCGCTACCCAAACTGTCTTATCTCCATCCCCTCGCCCAAGGAAGAGGAGTTCCTCAGCCACCCCTGTGTTGGCTCCTGACTCATTCCATTGAACTTCCACCTGTTAAATAGGCCTAGAGTTCTCCTATCAGGGCACTACGCATGCTTAAACCTTTTCTAAATTTGCCAAACTAAATATCCTATAGCTGACTGAGTAAGCTTGGTCCTCACTAGGAATGGTGAACCATGAAGAGGATGAGGAATAATGGTAGGGTACAAGGAAGAAGAGAGAGAAGCTCTGTGATATATGAGATTTTGATCTTGGTAATTCCTATTTAATACTACATTTCTCTTCCACCAAAATCATTGCTGGTAAATTTATTGAGCAAAGTAAAATAAATTATATAGCATTACAGTTGGAAGGAAACTTGAAGTTTGTATCAATTAGGTTTCTGATAAGTGGCAGAAAACATTTCAGAAAACATACCTTACCAATAAGGTACTGTATTAATTGACTCAAGTGTTAAAAAAGAAAACAGTCTGGAGGTCCTGTCTAGTACTCCATTGCCTGATCAAAGGTTCAGCATCTGGCTTCTATCTATCTCTTAGCCACATTGTGAAATTGCGGAAGATACTACAGATTTACCTGCTCAATATTCGTGCATGTTTTTCTAGGATGTCTTCCGTATTTCAAAATATATAAAACTCCAAACTGCATTTCTAGTCTTCCTTCTGGCTGTGAGTAGATATGATTTGAGTTGTGCCAATCCATGGCATTTTCACGAGACACAGATTTGAAACTGGATGAGGGGTGGATAAGGTTGATATGTTAGGCATCAATTTTTCTGGCTTGCATTATGGCTGAGGCAATGTGGTCCATCAGTAGACACTTCCTGAGTCAGTGATTTTCTATGGTGGAGGTGGAAGATTTCCTGATCACGGTAGATGCAGCCCAGGTCTGTGGTCAGCAGATTCTTAATTTAGTACTTTTCCCACATTGGTAATGGAAGTTGTCACAATTACAGCAGAGATGATGTGATTCTGAATGCTAGAAATTTTTCTGGGAAGTCCAGCCTATATCTAGCTCCTCACCTACTTCACATTTGGTAGGCTTCACTGGAACTCTCCTTCTGCTTAAACTAGTTATAGTAGTTTATATTGTCTGCAGCTGACCCTTATCTGATCTAACTTTATTCTTACCTTCTGTGTAGGAAGAGGAGGGCTGTAACAAACACAACCCGTATATTCGCCAAGATTCAATTTCATAGGAAAAACACACGCTTGCCTGCGTCTCATTCTGTCCCTCTCAAAAATTACAACTAAAGTTTTATTTGAACTAATTGCCTCCAAATGGGTTATGTGCCCAATTTAAATAAATTACTGGGAACCCAGAACAGCATTGCCGCCTTGAGTGACATGTTCATCATTGGTGATGAGACAGAGTGTATTCCATGTGGCAAAACACTGAGGGATTAGGAGTCTGCTTTCATCAAAGGCATGCCATAAATCAGCAGGTCCTAGAATACAATGCTACTATCACTTTCCAGTCACTCAGGCTTTGCAAGATGATAGTGTACAAAGCTGAGTTATTTCTAATGAGCATAAAGTCCTAGAGTGTCATCCTTTAAGACAAAAAGTCTTTTTAAACCTTCTTCACTCATCATCCAACACTTACTCTCCATCTGATATCATTTTGTAAGCAAGGCGTCAATTATTTATTCTTGATTTGGATAAAAATGTGTATCTTTATTTGAGACTGTTTTTGTAATTTTTTTTCTATCTTTAAAAATAAGTATTATGTATTGAGCAACACTTATGTAGCAAGCACTGTACATGGTCTTTTATATATTGCATTCACTTTAGTCCTCTACATAAACTTTGTGGAAAATTAATTGGAATTTTCTTGTTTATCAGAGAGACAAATCCTATTCAAAGGGGCTCAGGGAAAAGAAGGTCACTGCACTATATAACATCAATAACAAAGACAGAGTTTTAGCTTGGGACACTTAGAATCTAAATATCCAACAATATAAAGTTAGTTTAAGTGATCGTTAGTTAGTGATCGTTTAAGGGAAAACATACTATAAAAAGTTTTAAACATTATTTTAGAAAAATTATATAAAATTATTGATAATATGGTAAATATAAAAGCCAGAATGTAAAACAATACTGTGTAATTTAATTTTATATGTATGTGTTATACACATATGTATACCAATAATTGTGTATATAATCAAATACAAATATATCACGTTATTTTTATGATTTCACCATAGACCATTAAATATGTTAACATAATCTGAAACCAGCTTTGAAATGCATTTAGGACAAACCCAAGAACAAATTACCTATTTTTTAAAACAAAGTTTAAAAACATTTATAGAATATGAAATTATCCAGTCCCTGACAATGTTATATTCACAACTTTTGAGAACCAATAAAAAATTACTGGGCATGTAAATAAGAAGGAAAATATGACATGTGAGAAGAAAAACCAGTTGACAGAGACCAACCAGAAACGGCACGAATGATAAAATTAGTAGATAAGGAGGCCCACCTCCAACATTGGAAGTCACAGTTCCTCATGAGAATTGGAGGGGACAAGACATCTAAATCACATCAAAACCCGACAGAGTTTTCATTCCCTTTGTAATTTCAATGTTTTAAGGTGCAATTTAAGGCAGAAAATGCAGGACCATTGCTGAAATTTCACATTAGGCACTTGTCCCCTCTCCCTCTGTCCCATACACTCAACAAAGTCTTCATGTCTCTGATAGTAGCCATAGATAATCAGAGAACAATCTGAAGGGCTTATGATTCTGGACAAATCCAAGGACCGAAGCGCCTTTCTTTTTTTTTTTTTTTTGTGAGAGGGAGTCTCGCTCTGTCGCCCAGGCTGGAGTGCAGTGGTGCGATCTCAGCCTCCCGGGTTCACGCCATTCTCTTGCCTTAGCCTCCCGAGTAGCTGGGACTACAGCATCTTTCAATTTTTTAAGCTGAGCCCTCTCTGTTTTCCAAAAAATTAATAAAACACTCCCTATGGGAGATCAGCAATATCCCTCCCCCACTCTCTAAAATGTATTCTTTGCTAAAACCAACACTATTACCATAACTGCTTAGTTACAGAATTCTTATAAATTAGAGTAAAACATGTTACAGGTGATATTTAAACCAATCAGCTCCTGCAGGTAACCTTTGCTGGAGTCCTAGGCTCCATCCACATGGATTACATTTATCCTAAATCATCTCTCCTGATATTCAGACCACCAACTCTGTGCCGATCATCACTTTCACATTATACGGAAGGTACATGGTATCTGATTAATAGAAAAACAAATAATCCCATTGTCTCTTTTATCTATTTCTCCATTAGACAAGTATCTCAAACTTTCGACTTATTTTTGATGAAGCAAATCATGGTAGACCCAGATTGTAGCTTTCTGTGGGGAAAAAATTTTCTGTGTGGTCTTGAGCTCATAATAAAACTTCACTCAATCCTTATCATAACGTGTGCATAATAGCATTTATCCTAACATGCTTTACTGAATTTCTGTGAATTACTATTGATAAATAATATAGTAGGTGATTTTCTAAATTGCTTGACATGTGCGATATCACTCAATGCTCTCAAGTATCCTGTGGAAAAGCCAGGGCTACAGAAGGAAAATAACTTGCCCAAGATGACATAGCTAGTGAGGGAGATAGGATTTAAATTCCAGGTGCCTGACTCTGGAACTCACATTCGCAATCACTATACCACACAGCCTCTCCCACAAAATAGGCGTAATTAGGATTTACCTTTACATCAGTGTTGCACTACAGGTTTATATTCATTAGTCCAGTTAAACGTCACCATGACTATATGAGGTGAATATGGTCCAGGAACACTGGACTACATATTAGAATCCTTGAGGTCTCTGACTAGCTAAAGTACAAATGGATGAGCCCCTTCCTTTCTTTGGTTCTCATTTTGATCATCTTTTAAATGAGGTAGATGGATTAGTGGATGAAAGCCCTAATTAGAATCAGCTGTCTTTATTCAGTCACAGTGACTTTTAAAAGGGAAGAATGGAACTTTTGGATGGAGAGAGACATCTACCCCATAATTATGATAATATATAATTAGAGTTAGTTATCAAGCACTTCCATGGAGTTCCAGAGATGAAAATAACAAACAAGAAGCAGAGGTGGTCTGCAGATGACTTAGCGTTTAAAACTCCAACTTTGTGTTCACTGCTGCAGTCTCTTGGGCTTATCTATTATGGTGCCTGGAAGGGAACATGTTTTCTATCACAAACTTAGCCCTGGAACTTATGTGTATATTTTGCTATTTTCTGCTCCAGTGTATTAGTTCCTAATAGTATGAGATTGATGGACACTTTAAAAGACTATTTTTTGTTTTGTTTGTTTATTTTCTTTCTTGATCTGTTTGCTTTGGGTAGTGAGGCTTATTGCTTCTTCTTCCTAAGACTAACACCAAGAAGTGTAAATTTAAATATCAGGTCTTTATTGCTAGTCAATGTATAATGGAAGCCTTAAAAATCAACATATATTTTGGATTAGACATTTCATCTTTACAAATATATCCAACAGAATAATTAGAGATTGGTATAAATATTTATTTATAAGAACGTATACTGAAACATTATCTGTAACAATCTTGAACTGAAAAAAATAGTTATTCAACAATAGGGGGTAACATAAACATGATGGTGTATGTTGATATTATTCATCAATTAAATAATCATGTTTAGAAAAATCATGAGAAAAAGTATAACTATTGAGCTAAAAATGTACCATATTATAAAACAGCAAAGAATATTTACCTCCAACTGTATAAAACTGTATAGAATGTAGATACATATAGGTGTATAGAAAAATGGAACAGTATGAAAGTTTTAAATTTTTGAAGCGTGGTAAAGTGAATAAAGGAGGTAGAATTATTAAGTTATATTTGTAGTTCTTTCCTGTCTCCCCAAATGTCTTCAATTAGCAGATATTTTTTGTGGAAAACAAAGTAAAACTTAATATATTGTATAAATATTCAAAAACAGAAAAAAGTAAAAGAAGATTACATTCCATAATCATCCATAATCTCACCAAATTGTTAGCATTTTGAGGTGTTTTACTTACACTCTATTCTATTTATAAGTATCTGTGATCATTTTTATTCATATAATTTTGTTACAATATAATATTCCAGTTTGTGTGTTGGCATGGTAGCTATTTATTCATCTAGCAAATATTCCCAAGCTTACTCTGTGTGCTGAATTGCATTCCCCTCAAATTCATTTGTTTAAACCCCAACCCCTAGCACCTCAGAATGGGATTATATTTGGAGATAGGGCCTTTAAAGAGGTGATTTAGTTAAAATTAGGCTAATGCACAGGCCAGAGGTGTCCAATCTTTTGGCTTCCCTGGGCAACCTTGGAAGAAGAATTGTCTTGGGCCACACATAAAACTAACACCAATGATAGTTGATGAGCTTAAAAGAAAAGATCCATGAAGAATGTTTTAAGAAAGTTTATGAATTTGTGTCAGGGTGCATTCAAAGCTGTCCTGGGCTACATGTGGCCCACAGGCTGCAAGTTGGACAAGCCTGACATAGGCCTTAATCCAAACTGACCTGTGTTCTTATAAGAAGAGGGAGTTTGAACACAGACAGGCACAAGGGGAAAATCTCATGAAGACATACAGAGAGGATGAACTTCTGCAGGCCAAGAAGAGAGACCACAGAGTAACCCAACCCTGTGTGCCTTGATCATGGACTTCCCAGCCTCCAGAACTATGAGAGAAAAAAATCTCTGTTGTTTAAGCCCTCCAGTCTGTGGGTATTTTTGTTATGGCAGTCCTATTATAAAACCCTTATGGCAGCTCTTACTGATAAAGCAGGCACAGTTCATAGTGTTGGAGACGCAGCAGGACACGGGACTTAGATTCCGGTTGGGAGAGACTGAAAATAGACAATGAATATACAAAGCATCAGGTGGTGATAAGTGCTATAACAAAAAATATTCAGTGTAAATGAGAAGAGAGAAAAGCTCTTTTTCATATATTTCCCACCTCCCTTTTCCATTCAGCTTCATATAACTCCTCTCTCAGTTTATGTTAAATTCATGTCTTTTGACAAGTACAGCCCAAATATATCATTGATTCTTTTTTAAAGCAGCTTTATTGAGCTATCATTTACATACCATACAACTCACTTATTTAAAGTTATACAATTCTGGGCTTTTAGTATATTCACAGCCTTGTCAAACTATCATTACAATCCAGTTTTAGAATATTTTGGTCCACTCCTCACCCTGCCAAAAAAAAACCTTATACACACCAGCAATCACTCTCAGTTCCCACTGACACACTCGTCCCGTGCCTATGACCCTAGGCACCTGTTAATCTTCCTTTTACTTCCAGAGATTTGCCTATTCTGGACATTTCATATAAATGGAATCATATAATATGCGTTTTATTGGTGACAGGATTCTTTCCCTTAGCATAATATTTTCCAGGTTTATTCATGGTGTAAAACGTATCAGTAGTTAATTCATGTTTTTGTTGTTGAGGTGAAATTCACATAATAGAAAATTAATCATTTTAAAGTGTAAAATTCAGAGGTATTTTATATAGTTACAGTGTTGTAAAACCAACACCTTTAGTTCCAAAACATTGTCATCACCCCCAAAGGAGTCCCTGTACCTATTAAGCAGTCACTCCCCATCCTACTCTCTGCTGGCAATTGCTAATCTTCTTTTAGCATCTAAGAATTTAACTATTCTGTATATTTTATGCAAATGGAGTCATCCAATAGGTGACCATTTTTGTCTGGCTTCTTTTAATTAGTATGATTTTTTTCAAGGTTCATCCACATTGCTGCATGTATAAATACTTCATTCCTGTTTTGTGACTGAGTAATAAATAGTTCATGGTTTGTATATATCACATTTTGTTTATCCAGTTATCCAGATAGACATTTAGGTTGTTTCCGCCTTTTGGCTATTGTGAATAGTGCTATTATGAAAACTCATGTACAAATATCTGCTTGAATACCTGTGTTCCTTTTGGGGAGTGTAGCTCTAGAAGTGGAATTGCTGAGTTATGTGGTAATTCTCTGTTTAACTTGTTGAGAGACCACCAAACTGTTTTTCACAGGAGCTGCACCGTTTTACATTCCCACCAGCAACGTACAACTTCTCTACATCCTTAAAAACACTTGTTATTTTCCATTTTGCTAATTATAGTCATTCAAGTGGGTGTGAAGTGGTATCTCATGTGGCCCCTTCAAAAGCAGTTTGTATTTTTTCATATACATGGATTGCATTTTCCTATTTTTTATACTACTTATAATACTTTGTTGAAAATTCTACATTTTAGATGATATAGCAACTCTGGATAAGAATGCCCCAATTTTTGGGGTGGAGCCAAGATGGCCGAATAGGAACAGCTCCGGTCTCCAGCTCCCAGCCCCAGCGACACAGAAGACGGGTGATTTCTGCATTTCTGCTTGAGGTACCGGTTTCATCTCACTAGGGAGTGCCTAACAGTGGGTGCAGGACAGTCGGTGAAGCGCACTGTGCGTGAGCCGAAGCAGGGCGAGGCATTGCCTCACTCGGGAAGCGCAAGGGGTCAGGGAGTTCCCTTTCCTAATCAAAGAAAGGGGAAACAGACGGCACCTAGAATATCGGGTCAGTCCCACCCCAATACTGCGCTTTTCCAACGGGCCTGGAAAACGGCACACTAGGAGATTGTGTCCCGCACCTGGCTCGGAGGGTCCTGTGCCCACGGAGTCTCGCTGATTGCTAGCACAGCAGTCTGAGATCAAGCTGCAAGGCGGCAGCGAGGCTGGGGGAGGGGCGCCCGCCATTGCCCAGGCTTGCTTAGGTAAACAAAGCAGCCAGGAAGCTCGAACTGGGTGGAGCCCACCACAGCTCAAGGAGGCCTGCCTGCCTCTGTAGGCTCCACCTCTGGGGGCAGGGCACAGACAAACCAAAACTCAGCAAGAACCTCCACAGACTTAAAGGTCCCTGTCTGACTGACAGCTTTGAACAGAGTAGTGGTTCTCCCAGCACGCAGCTGGAGATCTGAGAACAGACAGACTGCCTCCTAAAGTGGGTCCCTCACCCCTGAGCAGCCTAACTGGGAGGCACCCCCCCAGTAGGGACAGACTGACACCTCATTCAACCGGGTACCCCTCTGAGACAAAACTTTCAGACGAACTATCAGACAGCTGAATTTGTGGTCTCACGAAAATCCGCTGTTCTGCAGCCACCGCTGCTGACACCCAGCCAAACAGGGTCTGGAGTGGACCTCTAGTAAACTCCAACAGACCTGCAGCTGAGGGTCCTGTCTGGTAGAAGGAAAACTAACAAACAGAAAGGACATCCACACCAAAAACTCATCTGTACATCACCATCATCAAAGACAAAAAGTAGATAAAACCACAAAGATGGGGAAAAAACAGAGCAGAAAAACTGGAAACTCTAAAAAACAGAGCACCTCTCCTCCTCCAAAGGAACGCAGTTCCTCACCAGCAACGGAACAAAGCTGGATGGAGGATGACTTTGATGAGTTGAGAGAAGAAGGCTTCAGACGATCAAACTACTCTGAGCTACGAGAGGAAATTCAAAACAATAGCAAAGAAGTTAAAAACTTTGAAAAAATATTAGAAGAATGGATAACTAGAATAACCAATGGAGAGAAGGGCTTAAAGGAGCTGATGGAGCTGAAAGGCAAGTTTCGAGAACTACGCGAAGATTGCCGAAGCCTCAGTAGCAGATGCGATCAACTGGAAGAAAGGGTATCACTGATGGAAGATGAAATGAATGAAATGAAGAGAGAAGGGAAGTTTAGAGAAAAAAGAATAAAAAGAAATGAACAAAGCCTCCAAGAAATTTGGGACTATGTGAAAAGACCAAACCTACGTCTGATTAGTGTACCTGAAAATGATGGGGAGAATGGAACCAAGTTGGAAAACACTCTGCAAGATGTTATCCAGGAGAACTTCCCCAATCTAGCAAGGCAGGCCAGCATTCAGATTCAGGAAATACAGAGAACGCCACAAAGATACTCCTCGAGAAGGGCAACTCCAAGACACATAATTGTCAGATTCACCAAAGTTGAAATGAAGGAAAAAATGTTAAGGGCAGCCAGAGAGAAAGGTCGGGTTACCCACAAAGGGAAGCCCATCAGACTAACAGCTGATCTCTCAGCAGAAACTCTACAAGCCAGAAGAGAGTGGGGGCCGATATTCAACATTCTTAAAGAAAAGAATTTTCAACCCAGAATTTGCTATCCCGCCAAACTAAGCTTCATAAGTGAAGGAGAAATAAAATACTTTACAGACAAGCAAACGCTGAGTGATTTTGTCACCACCAGGCCTGCCCTAAAAGAGCTCCTGAAGGAAGCACTAAACATGGAAAGGAAAAACCGGTACCAGCCACTGCAAAAACATGCCAAATTGTAAAGACCAGCGAGGCTAGGAAGAAACAATAGCAACTAACGAGCAAAATAACCAACTAACATCATAATGACAGGATCAGATTCACACATAACAATATTAACTTTAAATGTAAATGGGCTAAATGCTCCAATCAAAAGACACAGACTGGCAAACTGGATAAGGAGTCAGGACCCATCAGTGTGCTGTATCCAGGAAACCCATCTCACGTGCAGAGACACACATAGACTCAAAATAAAGGGATGGAGGAAGATCTATCAAGCAACTGGAAAACAAAAAAAGGCAGGGGTTGCAATCCTAGTCTCTGATAAAATAGACTTTAAACCAACAAAGATCAAAAGAGACAAAGAAGGCCATTACATAATGGTAAAGGGATCAATTCAACAAGAAGAGCTAACTATCCTAAATATATATGCACCCAACACAGGAGCACCCAGATTCATAAAGCAAGTCCTCAGTGACCTACAAAGGGACTTAAACTCCCACACAATAATAATGGGAGATTTTAACACCCCACTGTCAGCATTAGACAGATCAACGAGACAGAAAGTTAAAAAGGATATCCAGGAATTGAACTCATCTCTACATAAAGTGGACCTAATAGACATCTACAGAACTCTCCACCCCAAGTCAACAGAATATACATTTTTTTCAGCACCACACCACACCTATTCCAAAATTGACCACATAGTTGGAAGTAAAGCTCTCCTCAGCAAATGTAAAAGAACAGAAATTATAACAAACTGTCTCTCAGACCACAGTGCAATCAAACTAGAACTCAGGATTAAGAAACTCACTCAAAACCGCTCAACTACATGGAAACTGAACAACCTGCTCCTGAATGACTATTGGGTACATAATGAAATGAAGGCAGAAATAAAGATGTTCTTTGAAACCAACGAGAACAAAGACACGACATACCAGAATCTCTGGGACACATTCAAAGCAGTGTGTAGAGGGAAATTTATAGCACTAAATGCCCACAAGAGAAAGCAGGAAAGATCCAAAATTGACACCCTAACATCACAATTAAAAGAACTAGAAAAGCAAGAGCAAACACATTCAAAAGCTAGCAGAAGGCTAGAAATAACTAAAATCAGAGCAGAACTGAAGGAAATAGAGACACAAAAAACCCTTCAAAAAATTAATGAATCCAGGAGCTGGTTTTTTGAAAAGATCAACAAAATTGATGGACCGCTAGCAAGACTAATAAAGAAGAAAAGAGAGAAGAATCAAATAGATGCAATAAAAAACGAAAAAGGGGATATCACCACCGATCCCACAGAAATACAATCTACCATCAGAGAATACTACAAACACCTCTATGCAAATAAACTAGAAAATCTAGAAGAAATGGATAAATTCCTCAACAAATACACCCTCCCAAGACTAAACCAGGAAGAAGTTGAATCTCTGAATAGACCAATAACAGGTTCTGAAATTGTGGCAATAATCAATAGCTTACCAACCAAAAAGAGTCCAGGACCTGATGGATTCACAGCTGAATTCTACCAGAGGTACAAGGAGGAACTGGTACCATTCCTTCTGAAACTATTCCAATCGATAGAAAAAGAGGGAAGCCTCCCTAACACATTTTATGACGCCAGCATTGTCCTGATACCAAAACCTGGCAGAGACATAACCAAAAAAGAGAATTTCAGACCAATATCCTTGATGAACATTGAATGCAAAAATCCTCAATAAAATACTGGCAAACCGAATCCAGCAGCACATCAAAAAGCTTATCCACCATGATCAAGTGGGCTTCATCCCTGGGATGCAAGGCTGGTTCAACACACGCAAATCAATAAATGTAATCCAGCATATAAACAGAACCAAAGACAAAAACCACATGATTATCTCAATAGATGCAGAAAAGGCCTTTGACAAAATTCAACAACCCTTCATGCTAAAAACTCTCAATAAATTAGGTATTGATGGGACGTATCTCAAAATAATAAGAGCTATCTATGACAAACCCACAGCCAATATCATACTGAATGGGCAAAAACTGGAAGCATTCCCTCTGAAAACTGGCACAAGACAGGGATGCCCTCTCTCACTGCTCCTATTCAACATAGTGCTGGAAGTTCTGGCCAGAGCAATCAGGCAGGAGAAGGAAATAAAGGGTATTCAACTAGGAAAAGAGGAAGTCAAATTGTCCCTGTTTGCAGATGACATGATTGTATATCTAGAAAACCCCATTGTCTCAGCCCAAAATCTCCTTAAGCTGATTAGCAACTTCAGCAAAGTCTCAGGATACAAAATTAATGTACAAAAATCACAAGCATTCTTGTACACCAATAACAGACAAACAGAGAGCCAAATCATGAGCGAACTCCCATTCACAATTGCTTCAAAGAGAATAAAATACCTAGGAATCCAACTTACAAGGGATGTGAAGGACCTCTTCAAGGAGAACTACAAACCACTGTTCAATGAAATAAAAGAGGATACAAACAAATGGAAGAACATTCCATGCTCATGGGTTGGAAGAATCAATATCATGAAAATGGCCATACTGCCCAAAGTAATTTATAGATTCAATGCCATCCCCATCAAGCTACCAATGACTTTCTTCACAGAATTGGAAAAAACTACTTTAAAGTTCATATGGAACCAAAAAAGAGCCCGCATCGCCAAGTCAATCCTAAGCCAAAAGAACAAAGCTGGAGGCATCATGCTACCTGACTTCAAACTATACTACAAGGCTACAGTAACCAAAACAGCGTGGTACTGGTACCACAACAGAGACATAGATCAATGGAACAGAACAGAGCCCTCAGAAATGATGCCGCATAGCTACAACTATCTGATCTTTGACAAACCTGACAAAAACAAGAAATGGGGAAAGGATTCCCTATTTAATAAATGGTGCTGGGAAAACTGGCTAGCCATATGTAGAAAGCTGCAACTGGATCCCTTCCTTACACCTTATACAAAAATTAATTCAAGATGGATTAAAGACTTATATGTTAGACCTAAAACCATTAAAATCCTACAAGAAAACCTAGGCAATACCATTCAGGACATAGGCGTGGGCAAGGACTTCATGTCTAAAACACCAAAAGCAATGGCAACAAAAGCCAAAATGTAAACTAGTTCAACCATTGTGGAAGTCAGTGTGGCGATTCCTCAGGGATCTAGAACTAGAAATACCATTTGACCCAGCCATCCCATTACTGGGTATATACCCAAAGGACTATAAATCATGCTGCTCTAAAGACACATGCACACGTATGTTTATTGCGGCTCTATTCACAATAGCAAAGACTTGGAACCAACCCAAATGTCCAACAACGACTGACTGGATTAAGAAAATGTGGCACGTATACACCATGGAATACTATGCAGCCATAAAAAATGATGAGTTCATGTCCTTTGTAGGGACATGCATGAAACTGAAAACATCATTTTCAGTAAACTATCGCAAGGACAAAAACCAAACACCGCATGTTCTCACTCATAGGTGGGAATTGAACAATGAGAACTCATGGACACAGGAAGGGGAACATCACACTCCGGGGACTGTTGTGGGGTTGGGGGAGAGGGGAGGGATAGCATTAGGAGATATACCTAATGCTAAATGACGAGTTAATGGGTGCAGGAAATCAACATGGCACATGGATACATATGTAACAAACCTGCACATTGTGCACACGTACCCTAAAACCTAAAGTATAATAATAAAAACAAACAAACAAACAAAAAAAATAAACTGGAGATAGCAGGCAGGGATACATTTCCAGAGTATAGGTATTAGATTTCTCAGTAGGTTTGCAGAGAAAAAACAGAAGTTTGCATAACTGAAGCATTCATTGGCTTTCTACTGGTCTGAGGATAAAACCTAAGATCTTTCCTTGGACATGAAGAGCTTTCTGATCCATCCTCAGCAATCTTCACATCTTATTTCTCACCATTCTTTTATTCCAGTCATATTAAATCACCTGCAGTTTCTCAATCATGTCAGGTTGACCTGGGCATTTGTATATGGGGTGCCCCTTCCACTCATACTAACTTTCCTTGTTCTTTAGGATTCAGCTCAGATGTCCCCCAGCCCCACTCTCATCCTACTCTCAACTCTTTCCTGACTTCCTACACTGGGTTTTAACCTCTCCTTGAAGTAGAATGCAGACAGATTATTGCTCAGTTTTGGCTAGGGAAGCTCCAAGTAGCCCTGGAAAGTCAAAGTACCTGAAAAGTTACTGGAAGGCTCACTTTGGCCTTCCAGTAGAAATAGTTTCAAATGAGCATGAATGCCTAAACTGCTGATATCCCTGTTGCAGCTGCAGATGCTTTTGACTTATCAACCCAGAGGTAAGGCTGCAGTGCAGGATTTTTTATAGCACTATTAATGCTTTGGCAGGGGTAAGGGGATTGGGAGGTGGGAGAGGCAGAGCTTGTAATATGCATTGTAAGAGAGTGTCACAGCATCCCTGGCCTCTACCCACCAGATACTAATAGGACCCTCCAAGTTATGACAACCAAAAATGTCTCCAGACATTGTCAACTATTCCGTGGGGGATAAAATTTGCCCTGGGTTGAGAACCACTGTCCTAGTCTGAACGAACCTCTTGTGGAACATTGGCAAGACCCTTACTGAGCAGAAGCCTAGCGCCCTGAGCATCCACGAGAAGAAAACATTTGTGATCTATGGGCTCAATGAAGACTTATGGAGGACTTCAGGTGAGCACTACACTCCCTTTGGTGACTTTTCCAGATGACCTGTGATCTACATTGGTCCAACTGCATAGCCCTTATTTGCTATTTTAAGAGTGGATCCTCCATTGGTGAGGTGTGGCTCATGCCTATAATCCCAGCACTTTTGGAGGCCAAGGCAGATGGATCACTTGAGGTCAGGAGTTCAAGACCAGCTTGGCCAACATGGCAAAACTCTGTTTCTACTACAAATACAAAAATTAGCCAGTGTGGTGGTGGGTGCCTGTAATCCCAGCTACTCAGGAGGCTGAGGCATGAGAATTGCTTGAACTCGGGAGGTGGGGATTGTAGTTATCCGAACTCACAGCACTGCACTCCAGCCTGGGCAACAAAGCCAGACCCTATCTCAGAAAAAAAAAAGAGTAAAGCCTCCTTCATCTCAGTGTAACTCAAATCTAATGTAGAATCAAGAGACGATTTTCAATCTACCATTGAAAGTATGAGTGTGTCTCTTCTAGACTCTAAATACTCCAGAGTAACAGCTAATTATTATGTTTTAATTTAAGATTTTTGTGTCTCCCATCCAGGATCTAGAAGGAAGCTTTGCATGGATTAGATAATTCAATAATGTTTATCAAATCAAAGTTGGGAGTCAAAAGAGAATTTGGAAGCTTTAATCATCAGGAAAGAAGATGGAGTTTATTGAACCAATGGAAGAGAAAAGCCACTTTTCTGTAAAGTGTAAGGCGTGGGATCCAAGGCTACTCTCTGGAGACGACCATAGGCTTCACCTGGGAGTTGTGAGAAATGCAAACTCTCAACCCCATCCCAGACCCTCTGAATCAAAAGCTGCATTTTAAAATATGTCCTGTGCACATTAAGCTTTAAGAGGCATGGTTTTAGAGCCCAGGCTTTGTATCCCTGGGATCAAAGTTCAAGTCTTTCGCTTATCAGCTACACAAACTTAAGCAAGACATGTGAAGTTTTTGAGACTCACTGTGAAACAGGCGTATTCATAGACACTACCTACTAGAGTTGTGAAGTTCAAATGAACAAAAAAGAATATTGGACACAAGTCATGGTGCCTGACTTTATACAGTAAGAGTTTAATTGTTTGATGCTATTATTCTCTGAATTTTCCATCTCTTCATTCAGGAAAAATTGTTGGTTGGACAACAGACAATCACCTCCTATCAAACCCATAATTTGAAGATTGACTAAGTCACCTACTTTGCATTCAGATGTTGATAATTATCAAGCCAGCCTAGGTTAAAACAAGTTTTCAACCTTTTACAAATATATTTTTTTAAGAATTGTGTATCTTGGGGACAAAACATTATAATAAGGTTAATGAGAAAAGGAGCAACACAAATCTGTTTTCATTAATCTTAACAGAGTTTTAATCAGAGCACAGGGGGAAACAGCTGCTCTGGAAGGGAGCCTAGGAGCAGATCAGTAGAAGCTGATTATCCATTAATGGGAGGGCTTTGGCGGGGAGCCCTGGTGGAAAACCCGTCAGACTCAATCCTGCAAGCCATTTGCTGAAGAGGTGGTGGATATGAATCGCTTGATTGATGTAAAAAATTCAAAACAGATTCTTCTCAGCAGCCTGGGGACTGTCATACATCACTGATCTCTTATCTGTTTATGTTAAGGAAATAGCATCCTTCAGTAAGTAAATGTGTGTGGTATTTAATTAAACTCATTGCTGAGCTCTGTGTGTGTGTGGCTGGTCCTCATTTGGGAATTATCGGACTGTTGCGTTTTGCCTTTTTTCTCATTTTTTTCCTTCTTCGAGTATTTCTTCCTCTAGCTCAGAATTGCAGGAGCTTTATGTTATATAGAGCATCATGGGAAGTACTTTAGTTTTTTTATTGCACACATTATTTAGAAAAGGAAACTGAGGCTCAGAGAGCTGAAGTCACTTGTCCAATGTCCTCTAGCTCAAAGAACTATATTATTTAAACCTAGGTTCTGGGTGGTTTCATAGCCTAAGCTTGTAACCACTTAAGCAATATGTGTATAAAGTAAAAACTAACTATGGTATACTGCTGTGGTTCTCAGAGTTAGTCTCCAGACCAGCAGCATCAGCATTGCCTAGGGACTTGTTAGAAATACAAATTGTTGGGCCCTGCCACAGATCTGTCAGAAACTTAGGAATGCAGCCCGGGAAGCCCTCTGAGTGATTCAAATGGATGCTAAAGCTTGAGAGCCATTGGTATTTAGTTGGTATGCTAGGTACTAAGAATTTAGAAAGACAAAAAAAAAAAAAAAATAGGTTCTTTGACTTTGGGGAGTTCAGAGTCTAGGAGAGAAGACTAAATTATAAAGACAACTATAATAATATTTTATTAGTGTATTATAAGTACCGTGAGATAGTATACACGAAAAAATAGGAAAGTGCGGAGTAAGATACTAACCTGGGTGGGGAGTGAAAGCTTATTGGAAAACGTGATGCTTAAACTGAATCTTAAAGCATGAGAAGTCTCTGGCTGCAGTGACAGGAGAAAGTATTTTAGGCAGGGGGACAGCATAAACAGAAGATGAAATGAACATGAATACTGTCTGTGAAACAGCAGTCACTTTGGGGATGCTGGAGTAGGAAGTATAATGAAGGAAGCAGTGATGAGTTCACGTAGCGGACAGTGAGCTGCCCTCTGTCACTCTGAAATTTGACCCCCACCTGCTGAAGCTCAGGAGTTTGGCTTCTTGATGCCCTGGCTTGGATATTTCACAGTCATTTGTCAATTTATGGCATTTACAACTGCCCTGTGATTCCAGATGAGGGGCACCACATATCACAAAGGCTTGTTCTTCATGATCTATTGAGCATCCAGTAATTCATGCACATTATTTATACCACCCACTCATTTTTCCTTCTTTCTCATAAAGTCATCCATGCCATTGACATTAGCTAGCAGACATCAAGCTGCCTAGTGGATAAAATGTTGTTTGACAAGGGCTCAGTGGCTAGGGATGTAACTTTTAGTTTATATCATAAATTTCAACTCAATTATTTGTTTTCCCAGGTAATCTATCAGTGAATAATATACCCACATCACAGGACTTTGGCCTGTGAATTTGGTCTGTTTTCCAGACCAGTATTTTAGCATGGGCATGGGTGACATTTGAGCACTTAAAACAAAATAATGCAACTACATTCTCTCTGGCATGGTGGAATGAATGTGGAATTGGGAATAAGAGAGACCAGGTTTCTAGCCCCAACTCTGTACTTTACAACTGTGTCCACTAAATGACATTGGAAGGCTTATTTGTTTAATCCTGTGAAGCTTCATTTTTTAAAAATCTGTATTGGCTCTCCAAAATGTGCCTGGAAGTTGCTACAATTCTCAGAATGTCTGAGAAGTTCCCCAACAGTCTTAGCCTGCAGCCACGAAGCAAATAATTCTCAGCAATTTTCTAGGAAGCTGTTTGATACTCACATGTGCATGTTCATCTGGCAGCCACCACCTCAAGAGAATAAAGCTTCCGATTTACTTCTACTTTCCAGACTCCACAGATGTTCCTCTCCTTGGCAAAATGTAGCCCAGATCTAAACATGGATGGTGATTCTGAGACATGGAGTTGGCAACCTTAGCAAGACATGGTGGTGCCACCCAGTTGATAACAGACATCTCAGCCTACTTTCCACTACACAGGAGCCAAATGATCTTCTCTGAATCCTAAAACAGAGTATTTCACAACCAGGCTGCAAATGACTCAATGGCTTCCCATTTCTCTTAGGATAAAACCCAAATTCATCCGGATGGCCTGAAAAGCTTGTCCAGCCTATCTCTTCAATTTCATCTAATTCTAGCTTTCCCTTTCATCACTATGTACAACCAAACTGATTTTTATTCCTTTTTTTTTTTTAACATGCCAAACATTTTACCACCTCAAAATTCTTACGGTTACTGTTCCTTCTGTTTAGAATATCTTCCACCTTGATTTTTCTTATCCTTTTATCTCAACATTCTAAAGAGTCCTCTCCCAGTTTCTTTCTGTCACCCCTTTTGTTTTCTTCAGTGGATTTATTGCAGTCTGCTCTTTTTGTGTGTTTAGTTATTATCTGTCACACTCACTAGACTATAAGCTCAGTGAAAGCTGGTACTATATTTATCAATTGCCCCCCTAGTTCTCTGTCTTGGCTTAGTTACCAATTATCCTCTTGGAACATAGATCATCATAGGCTGAATTTGCTGCTTCAAATAATCAGAGGGCATCATTTTTTTTAGTGCCCAAGAGCCTATAGTTATTGTACCAGCCTTAATGAAAGTACAAAGGAGATAAGGGCAAGACGTGCTCTTTGCAATGCTTAAACAGTTTTAGAATATCTCAAGCAGAGAATCCTAATAAAACCAAAATTCTACAGCTTTTTACTATTGGTGTTCTACAACCTCTCTTTCCTCTCACTACCTAGAATAGTCAGAAATCTCATGTTAATTTATAAACCCTGATGTCATCATCAGGACTGGACTGTGGACTGAAAGGAGAAGATAAATACCAATAACAATTTCCAAATGTTGAATAACTATCATATGCCAACAGTATGATACGTTATTTATGAACCTCACAATATTGCATGGAAAATAATTATCTCACTTTTCCAAATTATTTTTACAATTTTTCTAATTTTTAAAATAATTTTCTAATAATTTTTAAAATTATTTTTATAAAAATGAAGAACTTGACCAAAGTCACAGAGGTTATTTGAGGTTAAACTAGGGTTTAAATCTTGGTCAGTTTGGTTCTAATGCCCAAATTTACTTCCCTGTTTCTGCCGTATTCTAGGTCTCTTGATTTTATAATACATTGTGTTCGTGATAGCATTATTTATCTCACCCCGTATTCACACTCTTTGTCCTTTTACTCTGGGTTAAGCTGTAAGACTGCTGTTTAGACTGGCTTTGGCCAATAGAATGAGGTAGGAGTTCTAGATCTGAGCCTGGGCCTTAGAAGACTCACATGAGTATGCTCACTCTCTTATTTTTCTGCCTAGACTAGTTCTTTGGTTTAGGAGAGAATGAGAGACACATCAATGCAGAATCATCCTCAACTAGACCCAGCCATGCTTCTCCAACCCCCCCAAAGGCTATACTCATGTAAGAGTTCATCCAAGCACAGCAGAACAGCCCAGCTGAGCCCAGCCAAGATCAGTGAAGCCTCAGGAAGCCAAACACAGTCAATAAGCCCAACCAAGGTCAGCAGAGCAGTCTAGTTGAGCTCAGCCTGGATGAGCCAATTCTTAGCTGATTCATAAGCTCAAAAAAATGATAAATGATTGCCATTTTAACCATGGTATGCTGGGGTTGTTTCTTTCACAGTAATAGCAAATTGATACAGACACTAATTAGCTCTGCAAGTGTGCTTAAAAATAATGCTCACAACCATTTATTAAGACTTTATGTATGAGACACAGTGCAGAACACTTTACATTCATTATCCCTTTAGATCTTTTTCAAAAACTCTCTGAGGGTTTCACAGATGGGAAAAATTGGATGAATAGAAATGAAATAACTTACTCAAGTTTACACAGCTTAAGTGGCAGAGTTGGAATTTAAACCTAAGTCTATCTGGTTCCAAAGTTGTGCTTTTTTTGTTTTACCAGGTTGACTTTATTCATCATCTAGACCTCACATAGAAAATAATCAGCTGTGTGAATATGACTGAGTTCTCTGGGTCCATTTTCTTCAACTACAAACTAGAGGGAACTAAATACGTTTTTTTTTTTCTTCTTACCTTCTTTGGTTCTATGTTCCTACATACAAAAGTTATCTGAGGGCAGTTGGAGTTAAAGCATGTATGCAGTTTGATGATAATGGTGATGACGATGACAATGACAATATATATCACAGAGATGAAAGCATGGACATACTTTTTCCAAGAAAGAGAACTAAGATGATTGCTGCAAGTGAGTGTAAAAATTAACTCTGAAAACTTGTATGTAAAACAGAGGAATAAATCTGGGCCACACAATCTGCCTTCCTAATGCAATAAACAACAACAACAACAGCAACAAAAACGTGTCAGCCAAAAATATCAAATTTATCAAATAAGCAAGAAACTAGATATAACGTGGGGCTTCAAAGAGCAGATTTCAAGATCTCAGCAGAGGCATAGGCCCTTGTGCACTCTTATGCTCTCTATCCTATCTCTATATGTAACACATATACAAAGGACATCTCTCTCTATATATCTATATCTCATACACATAAACTATCATATATGTGCCATTATATGTATATATATTCACATACATGTTCCATATAAAATAAGGATTCAATAATTAAGAGTTAAAATATGACTAAATAAGAGAATAATATGACAAAGGAGACAGATGACAAAATAATACCATTGAAGAACTAATATGTAAATTAGGACCAACAAGAAACAGATGAGACATATCAGGAAATTGAAATTAGTTACAAAAGAAAGCTTCACGATATCATGGAATTAATAAAGGGCTCTTAAAAAATAAAAAGTTCTTAGGCACTTGACAATACATAGTGTGGTTACATCCAACAGACCTACAGCCACCCAGGCATAAAGGGAAAGTTGCTTATAGAGAGGAAAATCAAATTTGCCTCAAAGTTCTCTGTAGCACCAATTACAACAGAAGACAGTTGAGCCAAGTTTGCACAATTCTAAAAGAAAATTAAACACAGTCAAAAAGTATATCAAATACAAAGCCACAGGGAGATATTTTTGAACAAGAGCCCTTCTTAGCAAAAATAATTGATGAAATCCCGTAAACCAAAAAGGCATGGTAAAGAGAACTAGCAAAGTAGTAAAGAAATATTTGTAAGCAGTTCAGAAATACTTTTGCTGCCAATGCAATTCCTTTATCTTTTGATAAGTTAGAAAAAGTATTTTAAATAATATGAAAAATAGTCCATAAGAGAAATATTTTAAAGCATACAGATTATAAGATAGTTATATAATTTTTATTCTCATGGCTATATTAAGATAGATATCTTGAATACTATGTAATATTAATTATTAATATTTATATAGGTGGTTTTAGATTATCTTATTAATTTGTTATTTGTTGCTATTTCTTAATTTTTGAAAATACCTACATGTAAATATATAGTTAATTCATCATTGTTATATTTAAAGAGCAGAAGAAAAAAATTAGATCTTAGCTTACTATAAGTAAGCTATAAGTAAGAGATGGTAGAGATGGAGAAATAGAAAAAGCAATAAAGAAAACTTTGTTAGTGTGGCATAGTAAAAGGAGCGTTCTCCTGCTATGAGCATCTGTTACCTAGTAGATATTAGGAAAATCTGATTTTCCTCCTTATAAGCAACTTTCTCTTTATGCCTGGGTGCCTAGCAGGTCTGTTGCAGGTAACCACACCATTATCAAGTCTTGAAGAACTTCTCTCTTTTTATTGATCATCACTATGACATTACAAAGCTTTCTTTTGTAACTAATTTCAACTAGGTCTCTTGCTTTACTCTCTACAACTTAGTTCCATCATCTACATGGGTGGGGACATGTTGTTACCTCAGAGTTGGCTGTAATAATGAAATGGAACAATGTATGTGATAAGGTCAAAACAATTTTATGAATATGTTCACTTCTCTTCTCCCCTTCCCCTGACAAGCAGGAGTGTTCTGATTTTCCAAGACAAATCTTGGATTAAAGGATAGTTAATGGAGAATACAGTGAAGAGAAAATGGAAAACAGCAGGGAGTACAGACCGACTGGTAGTGGAATTGGTTGCATGTGTTTCATTTCTTTAGAAAAAAATGTGTCCAAATTACTGTCTGCAGGTGTATCCTCCCAGTTCCCTTTCATGTGGTCTAGGGTAGGGCTGAAATCTGGACTTGGGAGGTGGCACATATCTGCTTGTCCACAGTGATTCAGAAATAAACAAGTGGCATAAGTCAGATGGAACAGAGAGATTCCAGGGTCTTTGAAGGGCCTGAGGAAGATGATCTTTCTCTTCTGAATCTGAATCTAAGACACCGAAGCCTGGAATCACTCACCTCTCCATCTTGCCAATCAAAGAGAGAGGCCTCCTGAGAGTGGAACCAACACAAAGCTAATATCAGGAGGAAATAATTCAACCTTTTGGCTCCAGCAGGGCTCAACTATGTGTTACGTGAGCTAATTAATCCCCTTTTATTTGAGAGAGGAAGGATTGGTTTAGCTATTTGCAATGCAAAGAGTCCTAATTGAACAGATGGGATTGTTTCTCTTTGTCTTTACATTTGTTTGTGTATTTGTTTTTGTTTGCTTGTTTAGTACAGGTATGGAAGTAACTACAGTGTGTGAGACCACAGATGAGAAAAAAAGAATATTGAGAAATATTTCTGGACACTATTGGTTTTCAGCATGGAATTTGCCTGACGAACTTCAAGAAATATAAGCAGATGACTAACATTATTTTAAAATTAGCTTTAGTGGTATGAATTTTACTTTTTTCTCCACATTTTAGTGCTCTAGGACTAAGGGCCATGGTTTGTGATTTTATTGATAAAACATTGATAAGACCATTTTAAGGGCTTTGCTCATACCATTCTCTTGAGAAAGTCATAACTCTTTCCCTGCCTTCCCTGCTGCACAAGCTCCCTTTGTTCAGACTATGCTCCTACCCAGGCTCCGGTACCACTCCGTTCCAGTGTTTCCCCATCCATTAATGCCAATGACCAACCCTTAGTCCACCAAATGGGCTCCCCTGCATGTCCGTGGCAACCACTTCTTATGTCTCTCAACACATTTGCCACTTGGTGATACAACAGTCTCCCACTAGGCTATAAGCTGAAGATAGGAATTGACTCACATCATATTTCTATTTTTAGTACTTACCACGGACCTGGCATATGGTAAGTGTGTTGGAAATCTTTTGTTTAACCTCCTTTCTCTCCTCAAATTCACTCTCCCCATTTACGTAAGCTATTTTGTTTACTGATGACATCACCTCTTGCCCTATGGTTCACACTCAGGTTTGGCTAATGGGAAGTATAGGCAGGAGATAAAAGGGAGAGAAAGTGAGGTTGAGATGTTTTTCTGTTGACTTTTTCTACCAACCCACCGTGGGTTGGTAGAAACTCTCTACTTGAGGCTAACAGTGTGATGTCATCGCCCACCAGGTTACTTAACGGGTGTATGTCTGCTGCCTAAACCCTAAAGGCTGGGTGCTGAACCACGGCCCTGGTGCCCAGTGGAGGAGCAGGTGTCCCTGAGAACCCAAATATTTGGAGAGTGTCTAAGAACCTACCAAGAAAACTAGTCTCATTGCTCAAACACAGCAGACAAAGATCAAGAAAAGTAGCTTAAAAACAGTTTAGAGACAGAAGTAGTGCAGATCTCTAGAGCTGTCCTGCTGTAGTCCATGAGTACCCTGTATGTAAGTTTTAATAAACTCATCTACTTGTCAAGCTGGACTTGTCCAAGTCATTCTTATGTCTCTCAGCACCTTCCCAGTTTGGGGATGGAGGACATTACAGTCCCAAGTTTTTCTTATAACAATTGGTGTCATGAATAGGATCCAAGAAACCAAACGATGAGTCAGGAAGGGCTGTGTGCAGGGGAAATCCGGGGTGGTTTGCAACATGCACCAGGGGTGGAATTGCTTGACTGCTCAACCTCTGTGGGCCACCACGTGAGTACAAAGATGCTCAGAAAACTTTGGCAGGGACTAAGCACATATTGCAAGAAGCTAGGATATTAAAGTACGGTAAGGATAGCAAATATGCGGTTGTTGCAATAAAGCTGGCTCTGAAGAATTGTTAGAGCAGGAAAGGGAGAAAGGGTAGAAACTCCTGCGAAAGTTCAAAGGCATGCCAGGTTTTCTAGAACTCCAGCTGGTTATATATTATGGCCCATTCTTGTGCAAATTTAAAAACTGATGGGGGCCAGGCAAGGTGGCTCACGCCTGTAATCCCAGCACTTTGGGAGGCCAAGGCAGGCGGATCACTTGAGGTCAGGAGTTTGAGACCAGCCTGACCAACATGGTGAAACCCCATCTCTACTAAGCATACAAAAATTAGCTGGGTGTGGTGGCACACACCTGTAATCCCAGCTACTCTGGGGGAGGCTCAGGCAGGAGAAATGCTTGAACTTGGGAGGCGGAGGTTGCAGTGAGCCAAGATTGCGCCACTGCACTCCAGCCTGGTGACAGAGCAAGACTCCATTTCAAAAACAAACAAATAAACAAACAAAAACTGATGGACAAATTACGACAAAGAATTTCAGAGTTCAAATGGTTAATTTACAGCTATAGCATTAAGTAGAGTCTTTTAAATGTCTCTATTTCTCTTTCCTCTTCTACCTGCTTTGAATCTGCTGTTACTAAGCTACCAATGTTGAGGTAAAACTCACTAATTGAAAGATATTTGGAGATTTTGTTTTTCTTATTTTGTTCAACCAGTTGTAGCTAAAATGTAAACAGTAAAAGCTCATTTGAAACTGAAAAGGGGGTAAAAGAGGTTTTTAAAAAATAAAACTGTTATAGAAACTGTTTACCCAAAGTTTTGGTCCACAACCTTCATTGGATTGCCTATTAGGGAAAAGTTTAGCCATGTGAATAGGTCCCAGTTTTGTCAAATATAATTTGGATCCAGCTGTCTTTTGTAAAATAATGAGATTTGATGCTGTCTCATGGATAAAGTTCTGAAGTAAAGCTAGTGGATCTTTGTGTGTGCTTATACATGTTTAAATGTGTTTATGTGCATGTATGTATTATGTCCAGCATGCTACCAAATTGGCTTATAAGGAAATGAGTACTTATAAGTGAAATAAGTCTAAAAGCTTTTTAGGTCCATATGAATTTAATAATTGTTAATAAATAAGCTAGCTTGGAAATTATTGGTAAGATAAAAAGAAAAATGTCTTCAAAAGTGTCAAATACATTTTTGTCTAGGTTTACTCATTAGATAAGTTTTCTATTTGCCTCTGCTAGATATTTTAAGGTGTCAGGGTTAGACATAAAGTTGGTAAGACTATAAACCCAGCCCAAGCCAGAATGATCTTTGTGTGATTTTTTAATAAGCAAGACTAATTTGATATTGTTGGTTTAATAAAAATAGCTACATTGTCTGAGTTATTGGCAAAACACATGTCCACGTGTTTAACTTTAAGGTTCTTGCTTAGATGACCATCTAATATTTACAGTCTATAAAAATAATTAATAAAAATACTTAAAATAATAATTTGTCTTGATTCTCAAGAGTAATCTAGATAAACTGCTAAAAATAAATAAATTAAATAAATGTAAATAAATATTTATAAATAAACATTTTGCGTGATTTAAAATCTTAAAATTATGTGAGATAATCATTGAATGTCTGGGTCATTTCCAATTTAGAAAGAGTTATAATATAAAATATTGGTCACACTTCTGGGCTCATCAATAGAAAATAAAATCTATGATATGGGGAAAGCATCGATGGACCTCAGTAAGCCTGATAAAATACAGACTGAGTCCAAAAGTAATCAAAAAACAAAAATGGGATGGGCCATATGGGTGCCTGTACACTTGCCCTAGCCCACACCAGCAGTAAGCTTGAAGCGATACCACCTTCCAAGGGGATACTCTGAAATGACCCAAACAATCCAAAAGTTACATAAGGTACAAATAGGCTGTCCCTAAGCCCCTCCAATAGCCCTTTAGGGTTCTGTGAAGAAGCCAGATGGCACTTAGAAAATGATGGTAGACTACTATGAGCTAAACAATATGGGGCCCCCTGAACATGCAGCTGTACCTAATATTGCTCAACCGTTGGAGTAAGTGGTCCTTAAGCTGGGCAATGTCCATGCTGTGATTGACTTGGCTAATGCCTTTCCTAGTATTCTTTTAGCAGAAGATTCACAAAACTAGTTTGCCTTCACTTAGGAGGGCCAACAGTGGACTCTCCAGGTGCTACCACAAGGGTACCTGCACAGCTGCACCATTTGTCACAGTGTGATTGCACAGGACCTGTCTAGACTCTCTTTGCCTCCCTCGATTTCCCTGTTTCACTGTATTAATGATAACATGTTAACCTCAGAGTCTCTTAGAGATCTGGAGACTGCTCTACAAACCATCTTGGATGGCCTAAAGGACAGAAGATAGAATGTCAACCTCAAAAAGAAACAAGAGCCCAGCATAGCCATTCAATTTTCAACCTGATTGGATAAGATGTGAAAAATACCAAGAGCTCTCATTAACAAGATAGCACAACAGTTTGTTCGCCAAACAGTAAACTAACTCCAGGTTTTCATAGGTTTACTGGGCTACTGGAGGATATTCATTCCTCATTTGGCACAAATCCTGCATTTGTTATGCATGCTAATAAAAAACAATAAAAATGGGACTGAACATGGAAAGCAAGAGGCATTTGACAAAACAAAAATATTGATAAAACAAGCTCAAGCACTAGAGACCCCATTGTCACAGCACCCTTTTATATTAAAAGTCACTAGTGATGTCACAAAAATAAATTGGGGTTTATGGCAAAAGCAACCAACAAAATGATACCTGAAAGGTTTTGGTGTTAATTATGCAAGAGGACAGAATCCTACGATATAGTCCTAGGGCAACAGTTACTGGCCATGTATAGGGCATTGCATCAAGTGGAGGCTATCACAATAAAAGCTGCTTACCCCATAAAAGGGTGAACAGAAGGCCTCCTAGCTAAGCTCACCTCTGGGGTGGCATGATCACACACCCTGCAGAAATAGCACTCATTTCTAAAACTAAGGGCTGTCCTGTCCACTCATCCTTTAAGTCAGGAACTATAGGAGGATCTCAGACCTGTCTACTTTGAACACATGGAGGCAGCCAATATGGCAGTGGAGCCATCTGTGAGGCCAACCACCATATATGAGGAGATCCTGCTGATACCCACTAGAACCTGGTACACTGATGGGCCTAGCAAAGGTATCCAACACTGAACATTAGAACAAAATATAGACTGGAGGTTCACTTACCATATAACACAACAGGGCAGGCCTCATAAAAAAAAGAATGGCCTGTTAGACACCCACTTATGTGGGTTTTTAATATGTCCTAGGACAGCTCTTTAAGGTCCTGGACTAAGACTCTCCCTGAAGCCATACACACTTTAAATAAGTCACCCATTATTACACATCGAATCACCCTCTATGAATGGTTGGCAAGGCCTGCAAAACAGGCCCTGCAAACTCTCTGGGTTACCTCTGAGACACTGAACTGTGCCTCTGGAGCAGATGGTCAGACTGTGCTCCTGAGAGCACCAATGGATCTGCCAAGTGGTGATGACTGCATGGACCCACAGTTAAGCTGGAAAGTGACTCTACACTGGATCAGTTTTATGGTACCAGAGGGCTCCAAGGAGACTGCCAGAGGGGCGGTGGTCCTAGCTGTGCTCCTGCATAGAGGTCCAAAAGCCTTAAAATATCAAAACATGGCAGCACCAATACTTGCCAGAGTGATCATAATACAGACAGCTTGGACAAGGCCAAAAACTTAGCAATTGGTTATTGTGCCTCTTTCTAGGAAGGAAAGCCATGTCTGGTACTGTAGTGCCAGGCCTGAAGCCTGTGATGGCCTCCCTAATAGAGCCCATGGAAAAAAATACAATGATAATAATGTTACAAAAACTAGATACACCCATGAGAGTCCTTACTAAACACCTGTGTTTATGCCCATAGGCTGTTTTTCCTGCTACCCATGGCAGCTGGTAATGTCTTTCTGGGCTGGGCTGCAACTACAGCAGCAGTCAGCAACCAGTCTGATTGTTGAGTATATGAATACGTCCCCCTATCAAATCATAATGGTATGCCTTGGAATATTCTGCCTTTCTCCTGACAGAACTGGAGTGACTGGTTCAGCAGCACTGATAGTGCAGTCCACGCTCACCGGGGATTGCATCCACCTGGAGGCTCAATTGACAACTCAATAGAGACCCAATAACATATGTCCTTGCAGATGCTACCTGTTGTGTCTCTATGCCTGATAAAGGGAATAATGTCACAGATGCTTTAAATCCTTTGTCAACTCAGATCCTTGATATAGCCCAGTTAGGTTTTTTTGACTCATTCTCAAATTGGTTACACACCTTACCTACTCATTGGAGTTATGTCTCGCTAATAGACAGTATAATTGTAGTTAGCTTCTGCTTTTTATGTTGTTATATACAATGTAGATGTGGCCTATATACACAAGCCGTGGCTGTACATTATAGGCCCATATAGTTCTTCACCACTTATTTTGCTCAAGGATCATTGAAAAAGATGCACAAAAAAGAGTAAGATCTGGGGAATGACATGGATTGTAGTGTGATGGGTCCCCCACCAGGTTACTTAAGAGTGTACGTCTATTGCCTGAGCCCTGAAGGCTGGGTGGTGAGCTAAGGCCATAGTGCCAGGCCAAGGAGTAAGTAGGTGTCCCTGAGAACCCAAACATCGTGGAGAGTATTTGAGAACCTACCAAGAAAAATAGTCTTTTGCTCAAACACAGTAGGCAGAGAGCCAGAAAATTAGCTTAAAAACAGTTTAGAGATGGAAGGTGGTGTGGATCTCTAGAGCTGTCCTGCCATCATCCGGGAGTGCCCTGTCCGTAAGTCTTAATAGACGCATCTGCTCATGAAGCTGGACTTGTCTGTCATTCCTTGGTCACTGGGCACTTCTCCAGTTTGGAAGTAAGGGGTGTTATAGTCCCAAGTCTTTCTCATAACAGATCCCTTTTCAGGGTTCCCAGTGCAGGTCCCTCTTTGGCTGTTCACACCTATGAGAGATAAGGGCTACCATTTCTAGCTCCAGGTTTCTGTACTATCCTTTGTTGCTTTTCATCAACCCTGGCCACAACTTTATTGAACTCTCTATAAATTGCCTGTTTCCTAGTTTGTGCATAGTTAGGTAGGTAAGCAATATATGTTTTAAAGAATCAGTTCTTGGATGGATGATAAAAATAGATATTAAAGGTATGGCTAATTGCCACGAATAGTATTGGAATGTCCCAGATTTGCCTTCACTGTATAGTGAGTGTGCCTGGCTGTCTTGAATGAGCACCACGGAAGATGGATGGTGCATTAACTTGGGCTAAGGATAAGGAACATTCATGAGGGTCCTGCAGTCGGCCAGAGGTCAGGTGCTATAGGTTAGTCAAATTTGCTGAGATAATTGTTGGGGAGATGAGTCATGAGCAGGAGATAAAGTGTTAAGTGAGGCAGGAAGAAGCACAAATAACCAAGGTCAAAGCAGACAAACTACAAGAAAGGCTTAGATTTAGACACAGAGAAGAAATAGGTGGGTCAAAGCTTAGAAATAGAGTGGGGTTTTCTAGGGCAATTCTCGTAGATGTTAGTCTCCTGTCTCTGCATCCTTTCATGTGTGACTCATGAGGTGTGTTTATGTGTGTGTGTGTGTGTGAGAGAGAGAGAGAATAAGTTTAACAGGTACTTACACATTTTTTCCTCACTGATACCACCAAACTACGTACCAATATAAACTCTCTCTCAATATCTCTCTCTCTGTCTCTCTCTCACACACACACACACACACACACACACACACACACACACACACACACTTCTACCCCTGAGGTTCATAGTTGGCACACATTCTCTTGCAGTGGCCATAGAGATGCCAGCATTGGTTTCCAGGAAACGCTCCTCTAGAAATTCCCTTTTTATGTCTCTTTCATACAAAATAAAGGAAATTTGCACGTATTTCTCTGCTTTCCTCTGCTTACCCAATGTCTCATGATGATCTGCTTTGCTTTCTGCATCTGAATCAACCTATTTTGCCCCAGGAAATAGCCTTCTGTATTATTTTACTGCTTCCGCCTTGACAAAAGAGCCCGTGTGCAGTGGAATTGACAGCATTATGGTATTTTCTATCATTTCATTATTGAGGGTTTATTGGTTATTCATATCAGCCTCACAATTTTGCAGACCTTCTCAGAGCTGCTCGCCTCCTCAGTTTCCATCTAATGTTACTCCCCTGATTGAGCCCTTTAAGTATTCAATCTTAAACTTGGTTTTTTCATCAAAATCATTCATAATCACTGCTATTATCTCTTAAATTACTAGAGTCATTTTGGCTCAGAATAGCTAACAACATTAGCCTTTAGTCTGGTAAACCTTGGCAATTGTATTTGTTGGAAGATCTAGTGTGTTAGTAAGAAAATAGCTATGATGCCTGAGTCTGTGTGTTATTTTTCAAGGGTCAGATAGATTCCATCTGGGTCACAGACATGTTATCCCATAAAATCCTTATGCCAACTATTACAATTATAATTATAATTATAATTAAACTTTATAGGTGAGAAAACCAAGGTTCAGAGTGGTTGAATGAATTGCCAATATTACAGAGCTAATAAGTAACAGAGATTGGATTTAAACCCCGACCTGGTTCTTGTACCTTTTTACTGCACTACATTATTTTGGACTGCAGAGAGCATTTATAAAATCTGGAGAAACATGTTGGCATCAGAACACCCACAATAATAAGATGGGGTGCCAGAAAGTGAGACTGAAAAAGCACTGGGCCATAATCAATTTGCAGTGGACATTCACAGTGCTTTGTTGTAATTAAATATGTAGTTGCAACTTATATTCCATTGGTTCAGGTTTAGTTATGGGAGCAGATGTTGCAGAAGGAAAAACAAGCAATCTGAACTGCAAAGATAGGAGCAAAACACAAGGAAGGGTAAAACAGTGAAAACCTATGACCTTCTCTTTTTTAAGAGATACAGTAGCTGCTGTTGTGTGTCACCCAGATCTCTCATTAAACAACTAAAGTACCTGTTGCCCCAACTGCTAGGAGTGTTGACCACAGACAGCTCTCATTGGAGCCTCCCTCTGAGCTCTTCTATCAGCTGAAGAGAAGCAACTTGTCCAAGATCAATCCCCTTTCTAGGCACAGCCCACATCCAATGATAGGTCAATTCTCCTTGCGTCACATGAGGCCTCTCTATAAGGCCATCCAGCTCCAGAGTGCTATGAAGTCACCTGAGGCCTTTGTTCTGACTGCATCTTTTTCAACTTGCCCCTCGGACCAATTCTCCTGCTTTCACTTCTCTACAAGTGTTCGCCCTAACATCACCACCCAGTAAATTTCCTGCACAGAAATCAATGCCTCAGAGTCTATTTCCCAGGAAACCTGAACTGTAATATGGAGTAAGTCGTGAATCTCTGTTGTGGCAGCCAACTCTAGTTAATCTCAATATTTCTGAGAGAGTTATGACTGTTTGTCAAATATTTTCTGTAGTACCAGTAAATATATCAGGATACAATAAATATCGGGGTACTTTCGTAAGTATAAGAATGGAAATATTTTACTGATTTTCACGAGAGCAATTTAGCTGCTGTTGGAGGATAAGTCAGTGGTCTGGGCAGAATTCAGATCTCAATAAGAACATCCATTGGCCCGGCGCGGTGGCTCACACCTGTAATCCCAGCACTTTGGGAGGCCGAGGCGGGTGGATCACGAGGTCAGGAGATCGAGACCATGCTGGCTAATATGGTGGAACTCCGTCTCTACTAAAAAATACAAAAAAAAATTAGCTGGGCGTGGTGGCAGGCGCCTGTAGTCCCAGCTACTCGGGAGGCTGAGGCAGGAGAATGGCAGGAACCCAGGAGGCGGGGTTTGCAGCGAGCAGAGATCACGCCACTGCACTCCAGCCTGGGAGACAGAGCGAGACTCTGTCTCGGGGAAAAAAAAAAAAAAAGAACATCCATTAACATTACTTTATCTCCAGGGTCTTGAATGCTGATGACAGCATGAAAACATCTTAATAATCACTAACACATGGTGAAATGTTAACGCCTCTGCTCGGTGTTTTAAGAAGCTCTTTCTTCCATTTTAAAAATGTCTATAAAAGTCCCTTCAGGATTGCCAGGAGTTAAGTCACTGTGGTCACAGGCTTGCCCTCCAGTGACCAAGGCAATGAGAAAATATTCCTGAAACTCTTCTAGGTATGAGAACCACAGGGCACATTATTGCACTTTTAAGGGGTGTGGCATGTGAAGGACAGAGTACAAACATCTCAGGGTTTTGGAAATTAGATGGTATACCACCATCGAAGCTCTATCTCTAACCAAATCCCCTCACCTTCAGTAATACCAACAACCTGCTTTGTGGCTCACTCTTCCATTCTTGTAAGTCTTTGCCCATCTTCTGCTCTGATAATCCTGCTGTTTCTTTAAGAACCAGATGAAACAATGCCATCTAGTCAGAATTGTTTACTTCTCTAAGGGATCTAAATAAATCTAAAGTTTTTTGGAAAGCAATTGAATTTCATACATGTTCATATGTTTAGATATAAGCATTTCACCCCTAAAACCCTCTTAAGAAAATAATTCAAAATGTAGTAGAGATTTTTCAAATATAAAGATATAAAAAATTCCTAGCCATGACCAAAAAAAAAACTTCCCTTTGTTTTTCTTTCATTGTCTTTCTTCTTTTAGTAGAATTTAAGCTTTGTCGGGTCAAGAAACACGTTTGTTTTCTTCACTGCTGTATCCCCATTATCTAAAACAGTGCAGCAACGGTAACCATGGTAAATGTGCAGTAAATATTTGATAAATGGTTAAATCTTCAAACGTGCAGAAGGTAGTTGGAAAAACATGAAGTTTAATTGAGATATAAAGAAGACTTGTATACAAGAAGAGTAGTACTTTATTTCTGGTTGGAAAGAGTTAACCTCGTAAAGATGCCAAATTCCCTGATAATCTATATATTTACAGTATTTTTCGCTTAACATACAAATGGAAAAAAATAAAATAGTGCTTTTGTTTTTATGAGGAGAAATAGGAAAGGTTTCGTCCTACCATATATATGTGTGTATACATCTATACAGATATACACACACACACACACACACACACAAACACACATAAACAGAAATAAAAATGGTGTGATACTTAAAAAGTACTTTAAATGCTTTACCTGATGATGTGGCAGCTTTAACTCAGTGAGGTATAAATGCAAGAGATGTGTTATTCCCACAGTTACTATTAACCGTGCTTTGTTGAATCTTCCTTTTCCACTGGTTAGCAGCCATCTTATGTAATACGATTAGTAAAACAATCTATATTCAGTCCAGACCACTGTAAAACTTTAATCTTCAACTCCTACCCTCCATCAACCCTAGTTTCCCTCCTAGCACATTAGGGAAACATACTGTGAGATCCATAAATTCCTATTTTCTGTAGACATTTCAGCTGCTACCAAGAAAGTAAACTCCTGATGAATCTACTGTACATCCAGGCCTAACAATGACTGCCTTGGTGACTCAGAACAGCGGTTTCTCTTACGGATAAAAAAGCAGACTGGGCCTTTTAGTACCTTTCTGAAGATATTGCATGCAACATTAACTCCATTTTTCAAAACATCCAGGTGTGAAGGGGATAAAAGAAACCATAGGTTATAAGCATTCACCATTTTCTCTATCCCACTTCTCCCAATGGAGGGAAGTAGATTGCTTGCTAGGTCAGTACTGGGTTCTTTTTTAGTTATATAAAAATTAGGACAAAAGGCAACGGACAAGACAAAACAAAAGACCTGAGCCAGATGAGGGTTGTTATAGGCTGGGAAGAAAGAAGGTTTTTGAAGGGTGCAGATAATGGGGGAAACAGAAGAGATTTGTTTTGTTTCTCTTGGAAAGTGGAGAGTCCAAGAGAAATGGAAGGCGAGTTATGTGGAGAAAGGAGTTTTTTGTTGCTGTTGTTTTGTTTTTGTTGTTGTCGTTTTTTATTATACTTTAAGTTGTGGGATACATGTGCAGAATGTGCATGTTTGTTACATAGGTATACATGTGCCATGGTGGTTTGCTGCACCCATCAACCCGTCATCTACATTAGGTATTTCTCCTAATGCTATCCCTCCCTTAACCTCCCAACCTCCGACAGGCCCTGGTGTGTGATGTTCCCCTTCCTATGTCCATGTGTTCTCATTGTTCAACTCCCGGACTACAGGCGCCCGCCACCACGCCCGGCTAATTTTTTTGTATTTTTGGTAGAGACGGGGTTTCACCGTGGTCTCGATCTCCTGACCTCGTGATCCATGCTGGGATTACAAGCGTGAGCCACCGCGCCCGGCCAACTCCCACTTATGAGCAAGAACATGTAGTGTTTGGTTTTCTGTTCTTGCATTAGTTTGCTGAGAATGATGGTTTCCAGTGTCATCCATGTCCCTGCAAAGGACATGAACTCATCCTTTTTTATGGCTGCATAGTATTCCACGGTGTATATGTGCCACATTTTCTTTATCCAGTCTATCATTGATGGACATTTGGGTTGGTTCCAAGTCTTTGCTATTGTGAACAGTGCTGCAATAAACATACGTGTGCATGTGTCTTTATAGTAGAATGATTTATAATCCTTTGGGTATATACCCAGTAATAGGATTGCTGGGTCAAATGGTATTTCTCATTCTAGATCCTTGAAGAATCGCCACACTGTCTTCCACAATGGTTGAACTAATTTACACTCCCACCAACAGTGTAAAGGAGATTTTTTTAAGGGAAGTTTTCCGGCTGATACAGCCACCCCCTTTGAAACTTCTGCTTCCATTGCTATTTTTTTTTTTTGAAATATACTACACTAAATATTTCAAATGGTTTTAGCTACTGAACTATTTGTTTGTATAGGACTTTGCATAGCACTAGTTGCAAAGCAATTGGGTTACATGAGCTATATGAGATATTTTATTTACCAAACATGCCACCTGTGTATTCTGGTCAAGAAGAATTATTCTAGATGCTTATGAGGCCCTGGTATTTAGATAGTTAAATAGTGATCTTCAAATGATGCTCTGGTGGTTTTCTCAAGAGTTCTCTAAAACAAATACTTTGTTGAAATTATTTTGGTTCTGAATAGCCTTGAATGCATCCTCAGAAATCCTAAGTTCATGTTCCAGCTTTACTTTACTAACTGCACAAACCAACTGTGAACTTCATGAAGGCAGGAAAGACATATTATCATCTTTTTATATTGCCATGGTTTTAGCGATTGGCCACCTGGGGCACATAGTAAACAATCAATATGGGTGAATAAGTGGGTATGGCTTCAGACATTTTCAATAAATTCTTTAGTTATTTTCATAAAGTACTGGATTAAAGTATCCTTCTGGTATCATGAGTCAACTCTTAAAAAATCAATTACCTATAACTTCAGGCAATATCGTTCTTTCTTAGTTGGGTATATCAAGTGAATAACCATGCACCCTGCCCCTTACCCAGGATGCTGCCTTAAATAAGGATAAATGTCCTCTGAGTTTGTATAAATAAATGAAAGAGAGGCAGAGAGAGAAAAAGATATGGGAAAGAAGAGAGAAACAAAATAATATGGGAATTTAAGCAAATTCTTCAGGGAAAGAAAATTTATTCCAGTAATGACTCCTTCATTGAAGTAACCAATCGATACATACAAGAAGCCCAAACATATTTTTAACATATTGGAAACATTGCTGGATGTTTTAGATGAACTGTTTACATATAGGAAACTGGTAAAATACAGGTGTCCTCATACATGTCTTCTTTTATCATCATGGTTACTTACTTAAATTTATTAGCATTGACGGACATTTAATAATGTGCTAACATGGAAGAGGCTATGTGTATTTACACAGTATGGTGACTGCTCACCAATTTTTTTCCCAATTGATCAAAGTGTCACCAATTTTTCTTTCCTATTTTTTTAAAGGGAAACACATCAAGTGTTTCTTTTGTTTTTGAGATGGAGCCTCACTCTGTCGCCTAGGCTCGAGTGCAGTGGTGCAATGTCGGCTCACTGCAACCTCTGCCTCCTGGGTTCAAGCGATTCTCCTGCCTCCACCTCCTGGGTAGCTGGGATTACAGCCACAGGACACCATGCCCAGCTATTTTTTTTTTTTTGTATTTTTAGTAGAGACGGAGTTTCACCATGTTGGATGGGTTGGTCTTGAACTCCTGACCTCAGGTGATCCACCCACCTTGGCCTCCCAAAGTGCTGGGATTACAGGCATGAGCTACTGTGCCCAGCCATCAAGTGTTTTCTGAAGACATTCTGTTCCATCCCAAAGGCGCTCCACAATAATGTTCTTTTATCATTAATTGCTGGATGTTCTGAAATGTTTTCTCCCCTGAAGTCATAAGTCATAGGTTTCTGATGTTTTGTCTTCTGACTCTCTCTCTCTCTCTCTCTCTCAGTATCCTGGTTCTCTGAAGACAAGTGTCATGGAAATACTTTTGGATAGGCAAAAATGCATTCATTCCTTGGTCTATGCAAAGAGTCAATATCTCTAAGAATGGCAGGTGCATTATCCAAAACATGGATTTTTCTCCTGCGAGTATTGTGATGATTGATACTTTGGAGTTTCTTCTACTGCATCTGTCATAATAAGGTTACTCTTAAAAAACTATTGTCCAAATACTGTTCAGGACATAGGCATGGGAAAAGACTTCATAACTAAAACACCAAAAGCAATTGCAATGAAAGCCAAAATTGACAAATAGAATCTAATCAAACTAAAGAGCTTCTGCACAGCAAAAGAAACTATCATCAGAGTGAACAGGCAACCTACAGAATGGGAGAAAAATTTTTGCAAGCTACCCATCTGATGAAGGTTTAATACTCAGAAATCTATAAGGAACTTAAACAAATTTACAAGAAAAAAACCCATCAAAAATGTGCGAAGGATATGAACAGACACTTTTCAAAAGATGACATTTATGTGCCAAGAAACGTGAAAAAAAGCTCATCGTCACTGGTCATTAGAGAAATGCAAATCAAAACCACAATGAGATACCATCTCACTCCAGTTAGAATGAGGATCATTAAAAAGTCAGGAAACAACAGATGCTGGCAAGGCTGTGGAGAAATAGGAATGCTTTTACACTGTTGATGGGAGTATATATTAGTTCAACCATTGTGGAATACAGTGTGGAGATTCCTCAAGAATCTGGAACCAGAAATATCATTTGACCCAGCAATCCCATTACTCGGTATATACTCAAAGGATTATACACACATATGTTTATTGCAGCTCTACTCGCAATAGCAAAGTCTTGGAACCAACCCAAATGCCATCAATGATAGACTGGATAAAGAAAATATGGCACATATATACCATGGAATACCATGCAGCCATAAAAAAGAATGAGATCATGTCCTTTGCAGATGGAGGAAGCTGGAAGCCATCATTCTCAGCAAACTAACTCGGGAACAGAAAACCAAACAATGCATGTTCTCACTCATAAGTGGGAGTTGAACAATAAGAACACATGGACACAGGGAGGGGAACATCACACACCAGAGACTGTCAGGGGTTGGGGGGCAAGGGGAGGGAGAGCATTAATACAAGTACGTAATGCATGCAGGGCTTAAAACCTAGATGATGGGTTGATAGGGGCAGCAAACCACCATGGCACATGTATACCTATGTAACAAAACTGCATGTTCAGCACATGTATCCCAGAACTTAGTAAAAGAAAAAAAGAAAAACTATTGCCCAAATCAAGAGCTCATAACTCAACATCAGTAATAATTTTAAAAAATATATTACATACTACAGAGCACTTATTCTTCTAAAAGCTTTTTGTGTAACAACTTTTTCAATCCTCACCACAGCCCCACGATATTTGTTCTGCTACTATTCCTGCTTTATAAATAAGGAAAATAAGGCACAGAGAAGTTAAGCAATTTCCCAAGGTCTCACATAAAGTAAACAGTAGAGCAAGAGACTGCCATGTGGTCATCTGCTTATGGTCACCTCTCTCACTACTATGACACACTGCATCTGATTAGCAGAAAATGAAATCTATAGACATTTTTAATGAGTATGCAAGCTTCCTAGGGCCAATGAGCCCCCGAGAATTATACACAAACGTGCGTGCATATGTGCTTATACTTATGTGTGCATTTCTCTGGGAAGAGATATTATTGGCTTCACTGGGTTCTCAGAATGCTTCAAGCCTCCATAAAAAGAGGTTAAAGAATCATATAGGGGAAAATAGCATAGTCTTTGAGACCTAAGTCCCCATGGTTTAAATCCTGGCTCTGTCACCCAGCAAAGAAATGAGTTTTATTGAGTCATTAACAGCTTTAATTTTCCTGATGTGTTACACAGAGAATAACAATGCCAATTAATTGTGAGAACCAAAGGAGGAAATACACACACAGCATTCAAAAGACTGTGTGGCATATAGAGCGAAGAAATATTCCTGATCCCTCTGAAGGCCTGTAGGCAAAGGGTATGTTCCCCGTCAATCAAGATATAGGATGATGTCTTTGTCTATTTCTTTTCCCAGGATCTTAGTGATCTTTTCCAAATGTTTGCAGACAGGGGCAGTAATTATGAGTGAAGCTCTGAGGCACAATTCCGGCTTTTGTGAGACACAGTTCTCACCTTTATGCAAATGATGCTCAAAGTTTTCTCCAGGCCCAGGTGGGTCTTTTAATCCTGATATACATTTCTCTTGGCAGAAGACCAATTAGGAAAGAAATAAACAAAACAACAACCCAAAGCTTGCCAGCTTTGAAGTACACTTGATATTTTTTTGTTTAAAATGAAAAGCTGAATGTAAAGGAAAAGGCAAATTAAGCAAAGTTAATTAAAATATTACTGTATTAATTTTCTGTTGCTGCTATAACAAATTATCACAAATTTAGTGACTTAAAACAACATATTCATTTTCACAAAGTTCTGACAGTCAGAAGTCTCATGCAGGCCTCACTAGGCTAAAATCAAGGTGTGGCCGGGTGTGGTGGCTCACACCAGTAATCCCAGCACTTTGGGAGGCCAAGGCGGGTGGATCACGAGGTCAGGAGATCGAGACCACTGTGAAACCCCGTCTCTACTAAAAATACAAAAAAAAATTAGCCGGGTGCGGTGGCAGGTGCCTGTAGTCCCAGCTACTCTGGAGGCTGAGGCAGGAGAATGGCGTGAACCTGGGAGGCGGAGCTTGCAGTGAGCCGAGATCATGCCACTGCACTCCAGCCTGGGCGACAGAGCGAGACTCCGTCTCAAAAAAAATAAAATAACATAAAATAAAATCAAGGTGTGCACAGGGCTGCATTTCCTTCTGGAGATTCTAGAATAGAATCCACTCCCTATCTTGTCCAGCTTTTAAAGACTGCCTACATTCCTTGGCTTGTGGCCCCCTTCTATCTTCAAGGTCAACAATGGCTAGTTGTGAAATAATAAAATGTTTATATAGTGGGTCTCTTCCTTCAGTCTCCAGCACAGAGCTCCTATAATCTTTGTAATTTCCTGAGTGACAATGGGTGCTAGGAGAATATTTTGTTCTAATGCTTGGTCTTTGCCCCAGTTCTTGATACAGAGCTCCTGAAATCTCTGTAATTTCCTGAGTGAGCCTCTGACACAAAGCTCCCAAATCCCTTGGAATTTCCTGGGTGATTGGAACATCTTTTGTTCAAATGAGGTGATTCTTGGTGGGCTTTTAGATGGCCGCTGTTCACCAGAAAGACCAAGCCATGATTAGAAGCTTAGAGCTTTCAGCCCCACCCCCTCTTCTCTGGGAAGGAAAGAGGGGCTGGAAATGGAGTTTGTAATCAATCATTCCTACATTATAAAGCCCCAGTAAAAATCCCTGAACTATGGGGTTTGAGGAGCTTCTGGATGGATGAACACATCCACCTGCAGTAGGATGATATACCCCAACTCCATGCCGACAGCTCCTGTACTCAAGACTTTTCCACACCTCGCCCTATGTGTCTCTTCATCTGGCTGTTTCTCTATATCCTTCATCATACCTGTTATTAATAATAAACCCGTAAACATTAAATAAGTATTTCCCTGTGTTCCATGAGTTGTTCTAGCAAATTAATCAAATCTAAAAAGGAGGTTCTGGGAGCCCTAGCTTATAGCCAGTTAGTCAGAAGTATAGGTGACCAGCTACTATGTGCCACTGGCTTTTGAATCCAGGGCAGTCTTGTGGGACTGAGCATTCACCCTGTGGGATCTGACACTGTCTGCAGGCGGATAGTGCCACAAGTGAACTGAATTAGAGAATTGAATCAGAATTAGACACCAGCTGGCGTCCTCTGGTGAACCTGCTGGAGAATTGCTTGGTAGGTGTGGAAAACCCCTCAAGTATCTGGTGTTAGAAGTGTTGGATTGAGTGAGAGCAGAAAGTAGAAAAAAACACTTTTTGTTTGTTTTTTTAAATCTCTCAAGTGTTGGATTGAGTGAGAGCAGAAAGTAGAAAAAAACACTTTTTGTTTGTTTTTTTAAATCTCTCTATACCAGTCCAGTCTTTCTCACATCACCTCACTCTGAAATTGACTTTTCTTCTGTTGCTCACTTTGTTTCCATTTTTCTGTGCCCTTGTGATTACATTGTGCTCACCTGGATAATCCTTGATGCTCTCCCTGTTCAAGGTCAAATGATTAGCATCCTTAACTACATCTGCAAACTTGATTCCCCTTTGTCATGTAATACAACATATTTACACGTTGTGGACATCTTTGGTGGGCCATTCTTCTGCCTACCAGTCACTTTCTCAAGTTTAGGGCTATCATGACCACCCTATTTGAAATCCCAACCCACACCCACCTCCTTGATTTTCCTTATGTGTTTAAGACACGACTGCTGTAATAAAGCTGTGAAGTAACAGGGAACATGATTTTTTGGAAACTATGGACAAAAAAGTCAACTTGGCCTGGGTTTAAATCCTTGTCCTGCTATTTTTAATGTGATAATTTTTGGAAATGTCTTAATATATTCGAGCCTCAGTTTTTGAGTTTGGGAAATGGTGATAATACAGCAACTGCACCGGACTGTTGTGAATATCTAAAAAGATCGTATACTGGATATACCTGGCCAATCTGCTTCATGTCCTCAAAGAAGGCAAATTATTAAGAAAAACAATAGAACAGAAGACTCAAAATCCAAAATTTAAAGAAAAATTAAAAATTTAAATGGAGAAAAAAAGAAAGTGGATGTACCTGGCACAGAAGCACGCATGAGGTGCACTCAATATCTACTTCCCTCCCAGCTGCTTCTCTCCTCCCACTCGGTTCCCAATCTGACTCTACCCATTCAGAAATAAATCCCCTTTCTCCTCCCTTTTGCCCATGACAACCACTATTCTTTCTGTTTCTATGAGTTTGACTACATTCGTTACTTTTTCTCAGTAAAATCGTGCAATATTTGTCCTTTGGTGACTGGCTTTTCTCACTTAGCATAGTAGCCTCTAAGTTTATCCATGTTGCAGCATGTATCAGAATTTCCTTCCTTTCAAGGGCTGAATATTATTCCACTGCATTTATATATCACCTTTTGTCTATGCATTCCATTCATCACTAGATGCTCTGGTTACTTCCACCTTTTGGCTATTGTGAATAATGCTGCTGTGAACATGGGTATACACATCTCTCTTTGAGATCCTACTTTCAATTCTTTTGGATATATATATAGAAGTGGAATTGCTGGATTAGATGGTAATTCTATTTTTAATTGTTTGAGGAACTGCCATACTATTTTTGTAGCTGTACCATTTTACTTTCCCAACAACAGGACAAAACGGCTCTGATTTCTCCACATACTCAACAACACGTTATTTTCTTTTTAAAAATTTTACAGTAGACATCCTGGTGGGTGTGAGGTGACATCTCATTTGGTTTTGATTTTAATTTCCCTAATGATTAGTGATGTTGAACATCATTTAATTTGCTCATTGGTTGTTTGTATATTTTTTGGAGAAATGTCTATTAAAGTTATTTGCCCATTTTCAAATCAAATTATTCTGTTGTTGGCAGTAGTTGTGGTGGTGAGTTGTAGGAGTTCTTTACGTCCTCTATTAACCCTTTATCGGATATAAAATTTACAAATTTTTTTCTCAGTTTGTAAGTTGTCTTTTCAGCCTGTTGATTGCACTCTTTGATGCACAGAAGGTTTAAATTTTGATGTAGTCCAATTTACATATTTTTACTTTTGTTGCCTGTGCTTTTTTAGTGTTATATCACTAATAGGAGTTATAAGTCTTTAATCCTAAACACATACATATACCTACACACAGAAACACACACACACACACACACACACACACACACACAAACACACACAATTTACAAGAGCAAAATGAATTTGCAATGCTTTAAGAAAAGAAATTATTAAAGGCACCACTACCAAATAGAATAGCAGACAAAATGACAATAACAATAACAACAACAACCTGTTGTATATCTTTCTTCTGTGATCAGAAGTTTTTCACCTTCAGGTCTTATGATGTCTTCTCTGTGTATATATCTTCTCATGTCTTCTGTAAGAGTAGCTGTGCTATAACCTCGGTGAGAACAGGGGAGCTGCAGTCAGTAAATCAGAGGTCTAACCAGAATTGTATTACAGCTGTGTGATCTGTGATCTCGGGCAGGCCATTTTCCCTTTTGCGACCTCAGGCACATTACCTGAGATCCCCTCCAGCTTTCACATTCTGTGCTCAATTATTTTTTTCACATTCAGGATAAAAGACCACATTCTTGGTTCATCACTTGTGCCTCTTTTGTTCTTGAATTTACTGGCAAGCAATTATCCCTTTGCACCAGTCACCCTCTAGCATATAGTCTCCCTGTTGAGCTGAGAACTATTAGTACTTTCTAGGCAACTACTTCTTTTATTGTGGTCTTTCTATGCCAGGTACCAATTTATGGGTATCAAGATAGAGAGATGCAAAGTTGATTCATCACTCCCACTAGGCTACCTTCATGCCCACATTCCTAGTCTCTATTCCTAGTCATTCCTGACTCTCAGACATCCTCTTCTTTTGAGGAGTCCTACATTAGGGCCATGGATCACTTGCTTCAACTTGGGTTTGCTCCCTGTACTTTCTTTGTCTTAGGCCAAAGTGACCTTTCTTAGACTCCAGTTTTACTCCTGTCCATTTGAGACTACCAAGGTGATGCACATTCATTCTCAGAAATGACCCTTTTCTGTATTTCTTTGTGAGCTTGATGGAAACTTTACAGAGAAAACGAATGTCTGAAATAATTAAGAGCCAACCAAATTTAAGAGTTCTCCTTTAAATCTAATACTCTAAATCACAGGTGAACCAGAGTTTCATAACAACAGTGATCTCAACTCAGACCCAAAATGGTCACCATTTCCCATGAATAACTTGACGAATAACTTGAGTCAATACTATCTGAGCTAATTTAGATTATGATTAAAAGTTTTCCTGAAAATGATGAACCAACTTTTATTTTATTTTATTTCCCAGTCTGCTCTTGAGTAAAACTAACATGACATAACTTATGCCACACAAATGGGCAGTCACAGGTGTGTAATAAAGATAAATAACAGATAATCCTCAAAGCATTTTTTATTTGTCTCTAATGTGTTTTCACACCTAAGTTTGAAATTGGGGGCATCTGATGTGAGGAATTAGTGAGGGCCAAATTCTGAATCCACAGAATGCACACACACATACCCTGGAGGATTACTAAGAAAATTACCCATTGCCTACAACTTCCCCAACATATACACACACATGCACACACACGTACATGTATGCATATATATACAGTAGTCCCCTGTGATTCACAGTTTTGCTTTTCATGGTTTCAGTTACCTGTGGTCAACTGGGATCTGAAAATAGTTGAATACAGTACAATAACATATTTTGAGAGAGAGACAGCAGAGCGAGCGAGCACATTCATATAGCTTTTATTACAGTATATTGTTATAATTGTTGTATTTTATTATTAATGTTACTGCGCCTTCTGTATAAATTAAACTTCCTATGTATGTATAGGAAATAACACAGTATATATGGGGGGGTTCGGTACCACCCACAGCTTCAGGCATCCACTGCGGGTCTTGGACCATATACCCTGTAGATAAGGGGGACTAATGTGTATGCATTTCTTTATTCCTCCTATTCCAGGCTGGGCTTAGAAAAACTCTTTTACATCATGATACTAAGTACCAGCCTAAATCAGGGCACTTTTATTTGGGCAAGTTTGTTGTAACATACTTTTTTTGGTGCAATAGAATGAATATAGATGCTCAAACCTCTAAGCAGCCAATGACTTCCCTTAGATATGTTCTGCTCAAAATGTCACTATCAAAGTTCTCAATGTGAAAGCCAGATTTCAATTCAGGAGCAGTGCTATGCTGAGTCTAATCTGTCCCCGGCACAGTTGCCTCTATTCCTTATTGGAGTTCCTAGTCTGACTCTGCTTATTGGAAAGGGCAGATGCTGAAAGAGGAGAAAGCAGTGTCTGAGAACTTGAAGAGGCAGTTTGAGAATCCAAGAGTGAGGCAGAATTAACTGTAGATTCCAAAAACTTTTATTGCATGCCAAAAAAGTATGCTAGAAGCTTGGAACTCCAAAGAAAATAAAATTCAGGACTCTTTGCTAACCTGGAAAGACACAAATATGGCCAATAAGGATCAGTCATAAGAGTGACAGAAGCTGACGCTTTAGAGCTGACATCACAATCAGAAACAGAGAAAGGAGCAAGAGAGCTGGACAACTGCCTTGGGTGCCAATCTATCACACTGAAACTACATTGAGAATGTAGTAAGTTGGGGTAAAAATACTGCATGTGTTTGGAAGAATTATTTGATAAGACAGTAGTGTAATCCGTCAGAGAAGACATCCATGGGACATGTATGCTTAAGGAACAAGAGGTGGTAAAATCTCTGAGAGTAAACCTGTGTCAACTGCAGAATACTCCTTGCAGAAACTCTTTATGCTGTAGTTCCTAAATGCAGAAAGGGTAACTAAGTAGTTTGCCAAACCTAACTCATGGACCATAGTGGTGGAATCAGCAGTCGGATTTTCAAGAATCACTGTGTGTCCTATTGTTCTGCTTGGGGACAGACTATGGAGAGCCTTATGTGCTATGCTGAAAGCATTTAGACTTTATTCAGTAGGCAACAGGGAGCCACTGCCATTTTTGAGCAATAGGCTGATATATTATCACTTTTTGGTAATCTCTTTTGAACTAATAAATTTGGTTTGTGTTATCCCATGAGCAGAGATATATTGTGGTTAACCTCCTCAAATCTGTTTTAGAAAGAGAGAGAAAATAAATGTATAAGAAATAAAATAAACAAAAGAAACTAAACAAATAAATGAATAGAGTGTGCTTTCAGTTAAAAAAAAAAGTGAAACAAAAAGTATACATTATATAAATCATAGCCAACCAGAGATTCAAGTGTATTTTTTCACAAGAGCTCTTGATGAATGGTCAATAAATGTTAAGTGGGATATTGTTTTGTAATTTCTCTTAGTTTGCTTTTGGAAGTAATTTCACCATCCAATTTATAATTGTAGCATGTAGGAACATACACATAGCCATTTTTTTTTTCTTATAGCAGGGGAATAGATTGCAAAGATCTAGTTTCAGACAGCTAAATGATTTACAGTAAGACCTACTAAACAATTCTGAAAATATAATTCAGATCTCTGAAGCTTTCTGCTTTTTAAAGTTAACAGTGGTGAAAAGGAACATTAGATTTGATTGAAAAATAATACACACATTATAAAAAGTCATAGTCCAATTGACTGCTAGGTACCAAAATTCACATTTATTTTTATGCAATGCTAACAAAGCAGCATTTCATTAACACTGTTACAAAAAATCCTTTCTTTGTTTTATCTTTCCTACCTTTGTTGAAAACTCCCTCAGCCTGCTGATTTTTGACAACCTGTTGGAAGGTAACGATACATAGATTTTTCTGTGCACCATATTACAGCACAGCTTCCTGACAAGCTAGTCTCTGGCTAAACAAATAATTTGCGCCCTGTCTGATTTGTTTCCATGCTGGTAATTCAACTGCAATTTGTTCCTTCCCATAGCTAAATGAAAATGTGGTCATCAGATGCGATCCTTCCTGTTTGGGCATCATAAATAATAGGTTTCTGGAGTGCAATACATAAATATTTTACTAACCACAATGTAGGTTTTAGGAAATGGCAGAATAAAAGTAGTAGAAGAAGAATTTCCTATAGATTTCATTTTTAGTATAGTTAGAGGCCATTTTACTGCTTGGTGTATTCATTAGTCTCTTTAAGAAAGTGTTTTTCACGCAAAGAAACTTTATAATATAAACATGTGCTTTCTAATTCCTTGACATATCAGGTTTCTATTTTCTTCCTGGTTGAGTTGGGATATAATATATCATCAGGTATTCCCAGAACTGATTTTAATTCACTGACTTTTTTTTCTGCATAGAATTGTTATCTCCTTGGCAAATGAAGAGCCACTGTAGAATAATGAAATTTATACTGAAGATAAATTCTTCTCACTCCTGCTGGGTGAGTCACCAGAAACTATAAAAGAGGAAAAAATAAGTGGAGTACATGGAGATGGTAACGTGGAAGGGGGGTGGGATGTAATGAACAGTAGTACAGGAAACATAATTCTTTTCTCCAAGTTAAAAGACTTGTGCTTAAAAACATATTCCCTCTGGCCTGAAAACCTATTTCCCATGTCCTGTGGTCTTCGTTCTGTGGGTGTCCTGAAAATAATTGGTTATTTAAAGAACCTCAAAAAATTGCCGATCACAGAGCCAACTGCCTCTTGGTACTTTCCCTCTGAGCCTCTTACTAATTTTTAATCAGCTTGCTACTGTTTCAGGTCTTTAGGACTCCAGTAAGTAAAGAAAAATGCCATGTGGACTGCAGAGGAGGAGACAGCAAATAAACACAGAGGGAAAGGCCCTCTCTTGAACCTGCAGAGACAAAGGCCAGTGTGGCTTCAACAAAATGGAGTGAAGGCAGTTTTGGGGAGAAAACCACTCCTTCAGCTGGAACAGTTGTGCAAATTATAATCCTATTTTTTCTCCAGCTACTTGACTGGTACAGACTGTGCATTCCTTGACCTTTATTTCCAGAGTTGAGTGCCACACGTGCTTTTGATCTGAAGAGGGCATAATGACTTGCCTCTCTAGGAATTTTCCTAACTTTTCCACTTTTTCTAATAGATGCATAATTTTTACTGCTGTCTTTAGTATCTGTCTCTGTCTCTCTCTATCTCTTTCTCTTCCAGTGTTTCTTGGCTGATGTAGCACACAATTTTATACTTGGGTCAACCATAAGCCCAATCTATGAGAAATGGTTTATTGTAATTTTTATCATGATAAACAATAACCTCATATAAACTGGTTCAAAGTAATAACTAAATATTTTTCTCACCACTCAATGACCCCAAAGTATATCTGATACCTTAATCTCAATGTTTTGTTGACTTGTTTTCATAAAGGATAACTGGCATTACAGATTGATGATTTGAAGGAGTAGTAAACATCAGTTGGAGAAATCACTGGGAGAAGTTACTTGATTTAGCCTTCAGTTCACAGGTGTGTGGTTGACCAAAGGAAGGTCTTATCTCCCAGAGTTGGAGATTCCCTTTTTTATGGCTGAATAATATTTCATTTTGTGTATATATGTATTATCAAAATTCCAATGGCATTTTTCACAGACATAGAAAAACAATTCTAATATTTATTTGGAACCACAAAAGATCCCCAAATAATACACACACACACACACACACACACACACACACACACACACACAGATATAACAGATATACAACACATTTTCATTATCCATTCATATATTGACAGACTTAGGTTGTTTTCATATCTTGGCTACTGTGAACAATGCTGCAATAAACATATGAGTGCATATATCTCTTTGAGATACTGATTTTATTCATTTTGCATATATACTCATAAGTGGGATTGCTGGATCATACGGTATGATCTTTTTTTTTTTATTGTAGAGACAGGATCTCACTGTGTTGCCTAGGCTGGTCTTTTTTTTTTCTTCTTCTTCTTTGTTTTCTGTAGAAACAGAGTCTCACTTTTCTTCTTTCTTTCTTCCTCCTCCTCCTCCTCCTCCTCCTCCTCCTTCTTCTTCCTCCTCCTCCTTCTTCTTCTTCCTCCTCCTCCTCCTCCAGACAGGGTCTTACTATGTTGCCTAGGCTGTCTTGAGCTGCTCTTGAACTCCTGGGCTCAACCGATCCCCTTGTCTCAGCCTCCCAAAGTGCTAAGACTATGTGTGTGAGCCACCACACTTGGCCTGTATGTTCTATTTTTAATTTTTGGAAGAATCTGTGTATCTGCATGTTGTTTTCCATAATGGCTGCACCAATTTACATTCCCATCAACAGTTTCAAGGGTTCCCCTGTTTCTATACCTTCACTAATGTTTCTAATCTCTTGTCTCTTTTGTAATAGCCATCTCAGTAAGTGTAAGGTGATATTGTGGTTTTCATTAGAATTTCCCTTATGATTAGTAACATTGAGCACCTTTTCATATACCTTTTGGTGATTTGAATGTGTTCTTCGGAAAGATGTCTATTTAGTTCCTTTGCCCATTTTTTAATTGGGTCACATATTTTTGTTTTGTTTTGTGTTGCTATTGAGTTATATGAGTTCCTTAGATATTTTGCATATTAACTCCTTATCAGATATATGGTTTGCAAATGCTTTCTCCCATTCTGTAGTGTGCCTTTTAATTTTATTTTATTTTTATTGTTCCCTTGATTGTACAGAAGTTTTTTTAGTTTGACATAATTCCACTTGTTTATTTTTATTGCCTGTGCTTTTGATGTGATAGCCAAAAAATTATCCCCAAGCCTAATGTCAAGGAGTTTTTCCCATGTTTTCTTCTAGTCATTTTATGGTTTCAGGTTTTACATTTAAATCTTTATTCTATTTTAAGTTAATTTTTGTATATGGTGTAAGATAAAGGTCCAATTTTATTCTTTTGCATATAAGTATCCAGTTTTCCCAATACCATTTTATTGAAGAGACAATCCTTTTTCCATTGTGCATTCTTGGCACCCTTGTCAAAGATTGGTTGACCACATATGTGTGGCTTTATTTCTGGGTTTTCTATTCTGTTCCATTGGTCCATACATACTTTTGTATGCCAGTACAATTATGTTTTGACTATGAAAGTTTTGTAATATAGGTTGAAATCACTATGTATGATGTCTCCATCTGTGTTATTTTTTTCTCAAGATTAGTTTAGCTATTTTGGGTCTTTTGTGGTTCCATACAAATTTAAAATTTTTTTTCTATTTTTGTGAAAAATGCCATAGGAATTTTGATAGAGATTGCATTGAATCTGCAGACAACTTTGTCTCCTATTGACATTTTAATAATATTAATTGTTATTTCCAATCTATGGACATGGGATATCTTTCTAGTTTTTGTGTCTTCTTCAAATTTTTTCATCAATGTCTTCTAGTTTTCAGTGTAGAGATCTTTCATATACTTGGTAAAATTTAATCAAAAGTATTTTATTATTTTAATGCCATTGTAAATGGGGTTGTTTTCATAACTTTTTCAGATAGTTTGTTTTTATTGTGTAAAAACACAACTGATTTTCTTAGAGCTGTCTCTTTTATACACAGGAGATATTTTCCAAGACCCCCCAGGGATGCCTGAAACCATGAACAGTACCTTACCAAATACATACTATGTTTTATTCTATACATACATACCTATCGTAATGTTTAATTTACAAATTAGCCACAGGAAAAGATTAATAATAACTGATAATAAAATATAACATTATAATAATATTCTGTAATAAAAGTTATGTGGATGTGGTCTCTCTCTCTCTCTCAAAATATTTTATTGTACTGTGGATCTTACCAACATCAATGTACATTTTTTTCTTTTCTTATTAAGAACTTTGACTTTTTTAGTAAAAGGAAGCATTTTACAGATTCTCTTTTCAATATTTGAATTTCCAGCATTACTGTTTTTGTGTTTGAGGGCCGTTATTAAGTAAAATAAGGGTTACTTGAACACAAGCACTGCACTACCACAAAAGTAGAACTGATAACCAAGATGACTACTAAGTAACTGATGAGTAGGTAGTATATACAGTGTGGATAAGCTGAACAAAGGGATGATTCATGCCTGCTAGGATGGGGTGGACAGTGTGAGATTTCATCATACTACTCAGAGTGGCACACAACTTAAAAGTTATGAATTGTTTATTTCTAAAAATTTTCACTTACTATTTTTGAACCATGGTTGACCTTGGGTAGTTGAGAGCACAGAAAAAACAAAACAAAACAAAGAAACACACAGATAAGTCGGGGGAGGTCTACTTGCATGTTGCTTTTGTATTCTAAAAATTTACTGAATCTATTAGTTCTAAGAGATTTCTGGTAGAGTCTTCAGGGTTTTCTATATATAAAATTAGGTCATCTGTAAACAGAGACAATTTGTCTTCTTCCTATCCAATTTGGATGTATTTTATTAATTATTTTTCTTGTCTGATTGTTCTGGCTAGCCCTTCCAGCAATATGTTGAATAGAAGTGTAAAAACCCTAGTTTTATTCCTGATCTTAGAGGAAAGAGCTTTCAGCTTTTTACCATAAAATATGATGTTAGCTGTGAGCTTGTTGTATATGACTTTAATTATGTTGAGGTATATGACTCACAGTTCCACATGGCTGGAGAGGCCTCTGGAAACTTACAATTGTGGCAGAAGGCACCTCTTCACAGGACAGCAAAAGAGAATGAGTGCCAGCCGGGGAAATGCCAATTGCTTGTAAAACCATCAGATCTTGTGAGAACTCACTTACTATCACAAGAACAACATGGGGGTAAGCACCCCCATGATTCAATTACCAATTGCCTCTCACTGCGTGCCTCCCCCAACACGTGGGGATTATGTGAACTACAATTCAAGATGAGATTTGGCTGGGGACATTGCCAAACCATATCATATATATTTCTTTTTGAGACAGGGTCTCACTCTGTTGCCCAGGCTGGAGTGCAGTGGCACAATCCTGGTTCACTGCAACCTCAAAACCCTGGGCTCAAGCAATCCTCCTGCCTCAGCCTCCTGAGTAGCTGGGACTACAGGCACTCACCACCCTGCCTGGATACTTTTTTATTTTAATATTTTTATAGAAACGGGGTCTCTCTATGTTGCTTAGGGTCTCTCTATGTTGCCCAGGCTTATGTGATACTTCTGCCTCAGCCTCCTAAAGTTCTGGGATTACAGGCATGAGCTGCTGCACCAGTCCTATATTCTTAATGACAGTCTGTAGGTTCTCTATTCTTTTTTAACTTGTTTTAATTCTTTTTTTCTTTTCTTACCCAATTGGCTGACTATAAAGGATCTGTCTTTGAGTTTACTAGTTCTTTCTTCTGCATGCTTGAGTCTACTATTGAAGCTCTCTGTTGAATTGTTCAGTTCTGTCCTTGTATTCTTTAGCATCAGGATTTCTGTTTAGTTCTTTTTTTACAAATTTTATTTCTTCATTAAATTTCTTATTTTGTTCATGCCTTGTCATTCTAATGTTGTTTAGCTGTCTGTGTTCTGCATGTCATTGAGCTTCTTTAGAATGATTATTTTTAATTATTTATCAAGCAATTCACTGATTTCCATCTCTTTGGTGTTGATTATATAACTTTATTAGTTTCTTCTGTTGTTTTTGGTTTTGTTTTTTGTTTGTTTGGTGGTGTTCTGTTTGCCCGATTTTTTGTTGTAGCTTTGCATTGGTGTCTATGAATTTAAAAGAGTAAATCTCTCCTATAGTTTACAGATGGACTTTGGCAGGTAAAGACCTTCTCCTGATGAGTCCTCAGGCTGATGAGATTGCTTCCAGGAGTGCATTGAAGTGGGATTGGAGCTGGGTTATGTGGCTGCTTCTAGGTCTGTGGTGGAGTCTGTTGTTTGTGGGCCTGTTACTAGGAGTTTAAGTAGACATGAATCCTGTCTGGCCTCTATGCAGTCTGGACTACCTTTGGGAAGGGATGGCACTGGGGTAAGTGTCCACTTCAAAATCTGCCAACGGAGAGCTTGTTATCATGTGCATGGATGGTTGTGACTCCCTCCAAGTCCCTGGGAGAGCTCTTGCTGGGTCACTGATTTGGTGACCCTCTCAGCTGTACTGTGCTGAGAGGGATTGTAATTGAATCATAGGACTGCTTCAGGGTTGGCAGCTGAGCCCAAGGTCTCAGGCCTGCTTCTGGAGAAGTGGAGGGGCATGTTTCTCTCCTGGTCCTTGGATGGGCAGGACTGTTCTTAAACTAAAGCTGAGAGGGGCTTGTCTTTTCATTATCTTGACAGGATCTTTTAAAGAGACACTCTTAACTTTTGGTGAAATTCAAATTTATCAATTTTTTATTTTATAAAGTGTACTTTTGAAGTCATGTATAAGAAATATTTGCTTAACCCCAAATCATAGAGATTTTCTTTATTTTTTTTCCTGAAAATTTTATGATGTTAGATTTTTGTTCTATGATCCATATTGACTTATTTTTGTATATTGTTCAAGGCATGGATTGAGGTTCCTATCTTTACATTTGAACACCCAATAGCCAATCAACATGTCTATTCCTACTTAGATTTAAACCTAAGTGGGAACAGAGATATTGGTTGTCTGAAATTCAGTAGGGTAATTATAATAAAAGCCATTGTTAATTGAGTATTCAGTGTGTGCCAGTCATGACTTTAAATATTTACCTGCATTTTCTCATTTAATGCTTCTGAGAATGCTATTAAGTGAATACCTTTGTTATAATGTGGATAACAATGAAAAAAATAGGTACACAGAGGTATTAAATAACATGCCTTATCAACACTTTGTGTGTTTCAGCACAAAGTGTTTATAAGACTATCTTATTTCCACTGCACAGTCTTTTTTTTTTTTTTCACAAAATCAAATGACTAAATAAGTGTGAGCCCAATTCTGGATGGTCGACTTTTTCCCACTGATTTATTGATTTATTTGTCTATCTTAAGTCAGCACCAGAGTCTTTATGACTTTAGCTTTATGACAAGCATTACAATTTGAGAGGTTAAGTCCTAAGACTCTGTTGTTTTTCCTCAAAGTTGTTTTGTGTATTCTCTGTCCTCATTTACATATGAATTTTAAGATCAGCTTATTGTAATTTAAAAAGTCAAGATTATGTCTTATAACGTATTTAAAGATATGTATACTGTTTTGTTCTAATTTTAGAAATTACACATTTGTGTGACAAAAATGTCCTTTTGCTGTGGATGGATTTTAGCTGTTTCAGAGGGACATTGTCTTTCCTTAGGCAAAATTATACTAAAGCCATAGTCAACCCCCAAATCTATGTGGCTAACAATAAAGACATTTATTCTTAGGCTACTCACCCATCACAGATTGACTACAGCTGTAGTCCATATTGTTTTCATTTTCAAACCTAGGTTGAAGGAATAGTCCCGATCTGAGAGAGTGCAAATCTTTTAACACATGTCTTATTGACTTACATTTTATTGACTAAAGCCAGACAGGTAGAAAATCTTAATGTCAATGAAACATAAAGAAAAATTCTCCAAGAAAGATAGCACAAAAAGGAAAGGGGTTATAATTATTTTTAAGAGAATAAAATATATCACAAACACTAAATACCTCTTTAAATGATGAGTTTTAGAAAAGGGGAACAATTTGCAAATGGACAGGATTAACTTAATATGAAATGAGTTTTTCATGGGAAATTTTAAGGTATTTAATTGTTTGGCTATGTCTCTATTCCTCCCCAATATTACCTCTCTTGATTCTAGACAAGAAACCTTTGAGCTACTTTGACTTCACAGCTTTGTGCCACATTACATATGTCTGCAGAAAGTTAAAATATTATTTTCTATATTACTGCCCTCCTTTCCCTTTTCTTCTACCATTTAATACTTGCTCAGAGATATGTGCAGATAATTTATAAACATATGCAATTCAGTAAGTAATCAATTCTTTCTAAATAGATTGAAACCTAAGTAGGAATGGAGATGTTGTCTGAAATCCAATAGGATAATTATAATAAAAGCCATCATTAATTGAGTATTCAGTGTGTGCCAGTCATGATTTTAAGTGACTTGCCTGTATTTTCTCATTTAACGCTTCTGAGAATGCTATTAAGTGGATGCCATTGTTATAATGTGGGAGACAATAAAAAAAATAAGTACATAGAGCTATTAAATAACATGTCTAAGAAATCATAAGCATTTGAATCATGATTCAAATCCAGACCTGTCAGATTTCATAACTTAAGCTTATAATACTATAATTCAAGAAGATGAACTTCATACAGTCTCAAAGCTCTTAATTGAAAATCTCTAGGATATTAAAATGGGCAAAGCTATAATTTTAATATCTAAGGTAAATGGTACATTTTCTGTGAAACCATTTGTATCTAGAGAACAGATAGCATTCCATATATGGCAAAGAAGGCTGTAGACCTCAGACTAATTTTGAGGAAATTGCAATCAGGATGAGTAAACAACCTGTTATCAAATTTGTCAAAGCAATATAGAGGTGTTACTTTAAAGTTCAGATAGAAACTGGAATTTTTCTAAATGAGAAATTGTGATTAGGATCGTCTGGCTGACACAAAGTCAATAATCATGTATTAGTTGCATCACAATATAATCATAAGTATTTTTTCTTCACCTAAAAAGAGAAGACCTCTGTGGAGGAAATGGAGAGATGTTCATTAAAGGTTATAAAGTTTCAGTTATGCAGGATGAATAAGTGCTGGAAATCTAAGGTACAGAATGATGATAGAATTAATAATACTGTGTTATATACTCTAAATTTGCTATGAGTAGATATAAAATGTTCTAACCACACACATAAAAATAATAAATATGTGATGTTATGGGTATGTTAATTAGCTTGATAGTGGCAATAATTTCACAATGTATGTGTATATCAAAACATCACACTGTACACCTAAAATATATCCGATTTTTATTTGTTAATTATACCTCAATAAAGCTGGAAGCAAAAAAGGAAAAACTCTAAAATCTTCAAAAAATGCTAGCAACAGATAAAAAAGATTATGTACTGTGAATGCAGCAACAGACAAAAAAGATTATACATCATAACTAAGTGAGATTTTTTTCCAGGAAAACAAGAGTCGTTGAACATAAAAAAATACATACACCACATTAATGGAATGAAGGAAATAAAACACAGAATCATCTCAATTCATGAAGAAAAATCATTTGACAAAATCCAAACATCCTTTCATGCTAAAAACACTGAACAAATTAAAAATAAAATACCACTTACTCAACATGATAAAGAACATTTATGAAAATCCCACAAACAACACTGTAATCAATGGTGGAAGACCGAAAGCTTTCCCCCACAAATCAGAAACAAGATAAGAATGTCTGCTTTTATGATTTCTATTAAATGTTGTATGGAGGTTCCAGCCCTCAAAATTAGGCCACCCTATTCCACCCTCACACAAAAGCATCCAAACTGGAAAGAAAGAAGTTAAAATTATATTTATTCTAATTTGAAATAGTTTTATATGTAGAAAATGCATAAGAATCCACAAAAAATAACCTAGTAAAGCTAATAATTAAATTCAGCAAAGTTGCAGGATATAAGATGAACACACAAAAATCAATTGGATTTCTATACACTAGCAGTGAACAATCCAAAAGAAAATAAAGTCCACTTACATCGAAAAGAAGATACTCAGGAATACATGTAACCAAGGGAGTGCAAGACTTATACACTAAAAACTTCAATACATTGCTGAAAGAAATTAAAGAAGAACTAAATAAACATAAATACATCTTTTGTGCATGTTTGGAAGGCTTAATATTGTTAAGATAACACTAATACCCAAAGTGATCTATAGATTAAATTTAAGCCATGTCAAAACCATAAAGGTTTGTTTTTTTTTTTTAAAAAAAAACTTTTGGAGAAATGGAAAAGCTTATCCTAAAATTCATGTGGAATTACAAGAGACCCCAATAGCCAAAACAGTGTTAAAAAAGAAAAATGATTATAGGTTTACTTTACATTTGAAAATCCATGTAATTCCTCAAATTAACAGAATAAAAAATATCTTCTCATAGATGCAAAAAATGTATTTGACAAAATCCAAAATCAATTCGTATCAAAATCCTTTAGAAAATCAGAACTAGAAACATTTTCAATGTAATAAAGAATATCTATCAAAAATCTGATGTGAACATCGTACCCAATAGTGAAAAACTAAATGCTTTTCCTGTCAGATTAAGAATAATGCAAAATATCCACTCTTACTATTTGTATTTTACAGTGTACTAGAGATCCTAACCATGATTCCTCAAGGATCTAGACCCAGAAATACCATTTGGCCCAGCAATTCCATTACTGGGTATATACCCAAAGGATTATAAATCATTCTAGTATAAAGAAACATGCACACATATGTTTGTTGCAGCACTATTCATAATAGCAAAGACTTGGAACCAACCCAAACGTCCATCAATGATAGACTGGATAAAGAAAATGTGGCACATGTACACCATGGAATACTATGCAGCCATAAAAAAGGATGAGTTCACATCCTTTACAGGGACATGGATGAAGCTGGAAACCATCATTCTCAGCAAACTAACACAGGAACAGAAAACCAAACACCACATGTTCTTACTCATAAGTGGGAGTTGAACAATGAGAACACTGGACACAGGGAGGGGAACATCACACACCGGGGCCTGTCAGGGGGTGGGGGGCTAGGGGAGGGAGAGCATTAGGACAAATACTTAATATAGATGACAGGTTGATGGGTGCAGCAAACCACCATGGCACGTGTATACCTATGTAACAAACCTGCATGTTCTGCACATGTATCCCAGAACTTAAAGTATAATAAAAAATAAAATAAAATTGTAAGCTATTAAAAAGAAGAAGTTAAACTAACTTTATTTGTAGATCACATAATCAGTTCTGTAAAAATTTCTAAACATTCCAACAACAAAATCTTCTGAACTAATAAATGACTCTCTGAAGGCTTCAGGGATATAAAGTCAGTACATAAAAATCAATTATATTTCTATATAATAGCAACAATCAGAAATTGAAATAAAAATTTAAAAGGCCAATAGCATCAAAAATAGAAAATACCTAGGAATAAATTTGGCAGAGGATTTGCAATATGTACACTGAAAAATGACAAAATATTTCTGGGATAAATTAAAGAAGACTTAAGTAAATGGGTAAATATGCAGTGTTTATTGATTGAAAGGGTCCTTACCGTTAAGAATGCCAATTATTCCAAAATGGATCTATAGTTTTAAAGCAATCCCAATCAAAATCCAAGAAAACTTTTTATAGAATTTGACCAGCTGATTCTACAATTCACATGGAAGTGTCAAGGCTCTAGGTTAGTCAAAACAAGTTGGGGAAGAACGAAGTTGAAGACATTCCACTATCTAATTTCAAGACTTCAAGACTTATTACAGAGCTATAGAAACCAAGACAGTGTAATATTGGAATAAAGGTAGACATGTTTATCAGTGAAACAGAATAGAAAGCCCAGAAATAGCTTCTTTACTACTGAGAGCTGATGCCAGTTGAACATGTGAATCTGAGAATTCCTGTGTTCCCAAGACTGAAATGTCAAAGTCTTTAATCAGAATTTTAGTGATAGATCAAACTCTACCTATAATGTTTTCTTATCTAATTTCTTATATAATGATCTTATAATGATCTTTAGTGATAGATCAAACTCTACCTATAACGTTTTCTTATCAGGAGGTGACAACTTGAGTCTCAGAGCTTTCTGAGGAGTTGCCTTTATTAAAGTTATCTGGAAAGATAAGAGGTGGAGACATGTCATGGTAGCTCTGTCCTAGCACCACCACTGCAACTAGAGTAGCTCCATTTTCATCTATTGTATTTAGTGTGTCTCCCCACATGGTTTTGGTAGACATGTCAAAATTTACAATAAAATCTTTTTTAAAAAAAATTATTTTAAGACTTCCCTGGACCTGGACAGAATCATTTCTCTTACTAGCTTTTAACCCCTATTATATTATGTTTGAAAGCAATATGTGATGATTGACCTTATGTAATGCCAGGAGAATCTATAATTCTGTACCATCTAGAATTTACAATACACTTAACTCTTTTTTTTCTTTTTCTTTTTTTTTTTTTTTTTTTGGGACGAAGACCCCCTCCTCTCACCAGGCGGAGCTTGCAGTGAGCTGAGATCGCACCACTGCACTCCAGCCTGGGCTCACATGATTCTCCTAATTAATACCATTCCTGTTTTTCTATTGAAAAACTGTAAAGAAGTTAGGCTCCAGCGAAGTTGTGATAGAGCTAAGAATCAAACTCAAGTTTTTCTAACTCCAAAGCTAGTATTAATCTCTGCAGCTCTACCTCTAGTGCTTAGTATATTTTATTCTAAGATACTTGAGATGTACTTCCATTTTCTGGTCTGGTGCGTAAGAAACTCAGAAGTTGCACTCTATCCTAACGAGTAAAAAGCTGACAAACTGAAAAATTGACAACTCTTCTCATATCCTTAAGAGAAGTGAGATCACAGGGCAAAACCCTATTCCCAGAACTGGAGAAACAGACAGGCAAATACAGAGAATGACAACTTACCAAGTAGAAACCCACAAGCAGCACCTCTCCAGGAAACAGTGCTGGGTAGGGAACCCTGAACTTTAATTGAAAATTGCTGGAGACTCAGTGTGGACATGTCTGAGAGAGAAACACTCTAGGGGACCTAGCCACGGGTAGGTGTGTTGGGGCAGGTGTGGGGCGGGATACTTCTGTGAGTTTTACCACCAGGCAGTCTGTGTGATCCTATCAGTGAATTGGAGAAAATTTCTCTAGTCTTTCCATCAGTGGGAGGGGACAGGGGACCATGCGAGAACGTTCTGTTCTCAATGAGGTCTGCCCTCAGAAGAAACTATTTAACAAGATCCTAATCTTCTGGGGTTTTGAAAAAGCCTCACTGGGCAAAGGGAAAAATTCGGTTCCAGCCAGCTCTAGTATTTCATGTGGAAGGAGAGAAATCCTTAACTCTAGCCTACTCTAGCCATCCTATCCCACCAAAGCGGAGTGAGATGAGCATTGAGAAGCTAGAGTCAAATTCACAGTCCAGGCTCCTTGGAAGATGAGACCCAGATGGAAGATGTGAAATAACCCAGGCTCCCTAAAAGATGAGACCTAATAGCAGGACATATTACCACCACTTTATCACAGTTGTATTCACAGGAGTTCTTTTCCCTAGTATATCATGTCCAGCTATCAAGGAAAAATTAAAACACACACTGAAAGTTGAGATACTTACAGTATTTGGGAGATTTAGGAATAAGTCCTACAGAATAGGACACTGATATTGATATGGCTTGACTTTGTGTCCCCACCAAAATCTCAACTTGAATTGTAATCCCCACATGTCTACAGAGGGACCTGGTGGGAGGTGATTGGATCATGGAGGCAGTTTCCCCCATGCTGTTCTTGTGAAAGTGAGTGAGTTCTCACAAGATCTGATGACTTTATGTGTTTGGCAGTTCTTTTTTTGCTTTCTGTCTCTCTTACTGCCTTGTTAAGAGGTCCTTGCTTCACCTTCTCCTTCCACCATGATTGTAAGTTTCCTGAGGCCTCCCCAGCCACGTGAGTCAATGAAGTCTCTTTCCTTCCTAAATTACCCAGTCTTGGGCAGTTCTTTATAGCAGTGTGAAATGAATTAATACAGATATATGAAACTGGCTAAAGCTTACTTTGGTCTTGCAGACTTTCTGACTATAACCTGCCATGACTTAGGAGCTATTGAATAGTGTCCCCTCCAAATTTTTCTCTACCCAGAATCTGTGAATTTAATCTTATTGAAGACTAGGGCTTTTGCAGATGTCGTAAATTAAAGGTCATACTGGAAGGCATTGGGTTCTAAATCTAATAAGACTGGTATCCTTATGAAAGAGGGAAATTTGGACACACAGACACCTACACATGAGGAGAAGGCCAAGTGAAGACAGAGGCAGAGGTTGGAGTTAGGCAGCTACAGGCCAAGGAATGCCTAGGATTGCCAGAAATCACAAAGAGATAAGAGGCAAGGAGGTTTTCTCACCTACAGGCTTTAAAAGAGAGCAGGGCCCTGCCAACATCTGGATTTCAGACTTCTGGCCTTCCAAACAGTGAAAGAGTAAATTTCTGTTGTTTCAGGTCACCTGGTTTGTGGGTTTTAGTAGCCCTAGGAAATGAAATAGGGTCTGTTTAGAGAGGGTCTGTAGTTCCATTCTCAACTCAATGGTCGCTGGAGTGAAGTTGGCTCAGGACCTGAAAGCTTTAGTAGTGGTTTCCCTGGCATATCAAAGGAGGAATGTGCTCACCAAATTCAGGTAAGATAGGAGTGAGGAGAATGATGGAACTTTTCAGAGGACTTTAGTCACCTTTTTGGTACAAACAGGATGGATTCAAAAACAAAGAGTGGGGATCTCATCCTCCATACATCACTGTCTAAAAACAAGACCTCCTATAAGGCACTTACTCTCTCCAGGCCTTTTCCCTCTCTGATAAAAAGGTACTCATTTCCCTGGGTTTACTAATTTTCAGAGAGATGGTCATATCTGATAGCCAAATGATCATGAAAATGTTTTGAGGAGTCTGGGACTATTCAATCCATTATCATAGAGGCTACAGAAATATAAAACAATCTTATTATTTTTATTTTTCTATTTCTGTGAGCTGGAGTCTTCAAATATGGGATGAGGAAAGTAAATGGCTACTTTGCTCCCAAAGTTTAAGTATCTATCCTTTCCCAACCTAACAGCAAAGCCTGTAAAGGAGAGAATCCATGTTCTGTTTTGCTATTAATCCAGCTTGTAAAGTGTTCACACCTCAGAAAAAAAAATACAATACCATTATAACCCACCAAGAAGGAAATATGAATTACCCTTCATCTTCATCTCAAATGGAAGAATTAGCTGTTTAAACAATTAAGGCAAGTGACCACCATTGGCTTGTTTGCTGTCAGATCCATTTCTTGCACTTTCTTTGCTCTGCTCTGTATTGCAGGAGGGCACAGCCCTGAAAAATGCAGACATACTAGAAGATCCAGTAGGAATCGCTGGGGGCTGATGGAAGGGAGGAAGGAAAGAGGAGCAAAGGTATTTCTTTCTCTCTCTCTCTCTCTCTCTCTCTCTCTCTGTCTGCCTTGCTGCTGCACTGTCTCTGGCAGGGGCTGTGTATTCTCTGTGGCATCAGCACCTTACCTCCCATCTTCCAATTCCTTCCCCATGACCCCAGCTCCCATCTGTCAGGATCACTGTGATTTCAGCATCCAGTGTTTCCTTCTGGCTCTTGCTCTGGTAGTCTAACCTCCACTCATTTTTCCACGATATGTAGGGATAAGAGCAGCTTCCTAGAGTTTTTCATTTCATATCTTTTCACTTTCCCCTTTTCTTCTTTATCTCTTCCAACATCTTTGTAAGTAACTCCCTGTATTAATGCCTCTCCATTTTAATTTACCTGGCATGGGTTTTGTTTTCCTGGATGGACCCTTATTGAATCAACAAGTTAAATTATTTTGTCTCTTCATGGAAGAATAAATATTTCCAAAACTTTCCTGACTGTAGCCTTGGAAAAGATTCACTGCCTTTAATATGTAGTATAGATTTGAAAAACTACAACTGCACAATTATTTATCCTGATATAAATGCGTGGAACATTCACGCACATGAATAAGTCTTTAGTCTTCTCATTTCTCTACAACGTGTTTTGAGAACATTTAAGAAAATAAACTTTTCAGAGGTGGTAGGGTTTGTTAGGAGGTAGTAGGGAAGAAGGAGTGTTCAGTATGTTAAATTTTTCTCAGGAGTTAAAAATGTTTCTGCATATAATCAGGACACACCCCCAGTCCTTCTAATTAGTAAATTCTTTCTTATCCTACAAAATTCAACTAAAATATTACTGCCTGGGACAAATACATTCTTCTCTTCTTTATGAGCACACAGTGATTTTACACATCTCAATCTTCTGTGTGGGTAGGTCTAGCCATATGCCTTGGTTCTAGCCTTGAAATGGAAACAGAAATAAGAGTACCATTTCTGGGCATGTCTCATAAAAACCTCTTGAGTTGGATTATCTGTGCTTTTTTCTCCTTCTGCCCGCTGGCAAGGAGAAACACATGAGGATTTTGAAAGTGATGTGTTTAAGATGGAAGAGCCTGTGTCAGCCTGGGTCCCTGGAATACTCCCAAGGTGGAGAGTCAACCTACTGGTTCATTTGCCCATCCAGGATGACTATGTGAATCAAAATAAACTGGGTGTAAGCCACTATATACTTGGGCTCTACTTACAACAGTGCATGTTACTAACCAATATGCCCCTTCTGAAAGGCTTTCTTTAACTCCTGTTTAATCAGTAGTTCTTTATTGTATTTTCCCCTATTTTACCTTGTTCATACCTCCTTGGCAGCCCAGATCAAACTGGATTAGAGTTTTTTGTTCATGGCACTCTTTCTCTCTCTCACCAGAGAATGAGCTTCCCAATGGCAGGGAGGGTCTCATTTACCTTTGAATCCCCAATGCCAAGCATTAAGGATAGAACGTACAAGGTTTCACAAATTGTATGTTGAACTGAATGGACTGGAATTGGACTTCTGCCTACCCTGTCTTTCCTTCCCCAGTCCTTACTAGGGTGAAAATTTTGTTCTTGAACCCTGATACTTTTTAATGCTCACTATGTGTGAGCAAACATATCACCCCACCCATTTACCCATCTACTTGCAGTTTTAACTTGAGACTTCTGTTTGTCAGCATTCCCCACCTTCCACTGTCACCACCGCTATTCTACTGAACTGCTGACCTCTGAGCCCCAGCTAGCTTCACTATGACTCACAGGCCTCAGCATGGCGGTAATGCTTATAGTATCCTGGGGGATGAAAATAAGCATGTTTTTATGAGCACCTGATAAAATACTCTTGAATTTATGCTCTAAGCTGTTATTTATTTAATTGAAAAAATAATCTTCATACCTGGAACTCTCTTATTTCTAAATTTAAACATCATTAGCTATAATCCAGGATTAAACAAACTAATAACCTTGAAAACCCATGAGTCCTGAAGTCAGAACTAAGATCAATTCAATGAAATGTAGTTTCAGGGGGATTTCTGCTGGAGCAGAACAAGGATAATAAAACAGCAGAATATGTCTTTATATTCTTTACTCGACAAAACTGAGAGTAAACGGTGCCTTTTTAGCTTCTATTCACCTTACTGATACTCTGCTGGTAGGAATTATACAGATTCCTATGCTACTCCATTGCAAAGTAACTGAGTTACAGAATTTCAAGGATAGAAGGTCCTTTGCAATTCATGTAGGCTAGTGATTCCTGCTATGTTGAGGAATGTGGATTGTTTGAAACATACTCTCAAAGTTGTAGACTCACACACTTTACATATAACTTCAATAGTTCAAGTATTCCCTGGAGGACATCCATAATCTCTCATTCATCCATGGATGCCAATTAATAAAATTTTTCTAGGAACTAACAAATACGTGTGGGTATCTGCTATCAGTTTTACTCCCTACAACATGAAACTGCAATACATGCCACATTCACTCATTTATCAGTTTCTCCAAATCATGTTTTATCTACTTCTAGCTCCTACACACTGGGCTTGTAGAAAATTCAACCTCAATCCTTATCAACAAGCCTATCTCATCTATTTCCATAGGATTATGTAAAGATTTTAAGGTCTTACAACGGGCAGATCATCCAGAGAGTTTACACTACTTACAGCTGATGTGCTACAGGTACCTGTGCCATTAAGGCAGTGAACTTTCTGGCTGCATTGCCAAGCTGGGGTAGGTGATCTTTTTCACTGTAGTTCTAGAAGCTCTTACTCCAAGTGTTCTATCATATCGGTGTCACCAACCTACCCCATCAGAGGTATTGTCACCCATTGGAGGGGGGGGATTGCGACCATACGTGAAGGAGAGAACACAGCTATGACTGACTCTTGAGGCCCCAAACTCCAATTCTATCCCTAGTTCCAGAGGAGAAACTTAACGTTTTCTCATCTCCTACAGTTTTCATTCCTCTTCCTGGGAGAATTCAGCATGTATCTTTTCAATTGCTGAGGCTGGCTGCAGGATAGGAAGGAAGTCCATGAAAACAGTTGAGCACCTGGGCACCAGAAACAGACTACTTGGGTTCAAGTTTCACCTTGACTACTGACCGGCTCTTATAAATGCATTAGCTTCCTAGAGCCGTGGCAATAAATTACTACAGACTTGGTGACTTAAAACAACAGACATCTATTATCTCACAGTCCAAAATGTTCTCAGGGTCAGTTCCTTCTGGAGGCACAGAAGGAGAATGTTCTATGCCTCCCTCTGAGTTTTGCTGGCTGCCAGCAATTCTTGGCATTCCTTGGCTTGTACAAATGTCACTCTAATCTCTGTCTCCATCCTCACATCACTTCACTTCTTCTCTGTTTCTCTTCCCTTTTGTTGCTTCGTAAGAGCCCTTGTTTTATTTAGGGTTCATGTCCATCCTAATCCAGGATTATCTTATCTTGAGATTCGTAATGACATCTGCAAAGACAGTTTTCCCAACCAACATCACATTCACAGATTCTAGGTGGACATTTATTTTGGGGTACCACCATTTAACCCACTACAACAAATGTAAGCAATTTTGTTAACCTCTTTGGTCCATAGTATAATAAGGATGATGATAAAAACAGTAAACTCTCCTAGAAGTTTATTGAGGGTGAAATGAGTTATACATAAAGCATTTAAAAAATTCTTGGTAAATAGTAAACATTCCTTGAGATAGTATTTGCTGTAAGGTGAATGAACTTCTGAATAGAACTATTAATTCTGTTCTTGATCACTCAGTTCAAAGCCTCATTAACAAAACCCAAAGCCAGAGAGCATGAGTGCTAATAAACTCTTGTTTGTGAAGACAGGGGAAATGTACCCAGTGGAAAACACAAATCCCTCTGCTGCATCCTGTATCTATACTGTTTTACTATTAATAGATAGATTTTGGTGGTGAAAATGCCAACAGCCTGGCAGGAAACCTTTTATTTAGCCCAAAGACTATCAAAATTTCTAGTGATACAATATTAGAGGTAAAAAGAAGGTATGTTAAGGAAACTAGAACCACACTAGTTTTAACAGAGAGAATATAAATAGGGAATTGGCAAATCAGGGAGAGCTAGAAAAGCAAGAAAAGGAAACACTGAGATGGTACAAAGACAGTAACGGCAGGTAACAGCCACACTCCCAGCTAAAGAAACAAATGGGAAGTGTTGGGGTCATTGGAACTTAGAAGCTTAGAGGGGCCTGTGGAGTTAGGAACCTAAGGCAGAGTAGTGCCCATGTGGTGCTGGTGTCTCTGGAGCTTGAAAAAAGAACCTCAAGCTGGGACTTAGACCTCACAGGAAGGGGCACTGTCCATCTTGTACTGTGTTTCTGGCAGATGGATGATGAGGATAGTCCTGAGAGCATTGGGAAAACTAGAAATTGGTCCCATCTGCTGCTCCTAAACCCAACTGCCACTCCTTGGATGAAGAACACTTGCTGGAGTGACAACAGCAAGCAGGAAGGAGCAAGTCCCTTCTTTCTCCTCTAGTCTTCCGGGCTTCGTCCAGTGCCCTCTGTGAACAGAACCAACCAGGAGGCCAATAGGCAGAGGGTAAAATGATTTGCAGAATCCCAGCAACAGTGTCATGAAGCTGAGAATAAACAGTGTACTTGGAGTCAAGAAGCAACAGTTTAATGATTAGCATTTGATAACTATGTGGCAAGCATTTTCATGTATTATTTCTATAAATCCTCACAACGGTATTGTATATATCATGTAATATATAATGTAAGAATATAATCAACCTTTGATTACACCACCACTACCAACAGCAACTAAGGTTAGAAAAGTTAAGTTCCCCAGTGCCAAAGAACAAGTAAGTGGCTAAGCAAGGATTTTAACCAAGTCCTGAACAACTTAAAGACCATAGTCATTTTAGTCTGAGACACCATGTGAATATCAGAGTTAAAACCTAAAATATTTTCAGCCAGCCTCCTGTAATGTTGTGTGAAATCTAAAAAAAAAAAATGTCTGTTTACCAAGCATAAATATAACATTGTGCACATGGACTGAAAATTTGCCCCATTATCAGAGAAACAATATATGTACCTTGATGGCACAAAAAAGGATTAATGTGTTTTAGTCCGTTGCAATCATCATATTAATAACAATATGGTACCGCTACCAAAAAAAAATACGTGTGACTATTTTCTGCAGTGTCTAGAATAAGAAAGGTGATAACTCATATCTATTCTGCAATGGTGAAGTCACAATTGAACTTTTGTTTTTTTTCAATTTGGGGAATTTTATCATCAGAGGAACTTTGGAAAACTGTGCAAAAATGACCACCGTGTAGGGCTTAAAAACCTCTCCTGCTGTCCTAACCCAGGCCCACCTCACCTGGTGACAGTATTAGAGTAATAACCTCCTGATTGGGCTCCCTGTGTCAACCTGGCCAGTCATTCATTTTTCACCCTGTGGCTGGTAATCCTTCCAAAATACAAATGTGCTCATGTCACACCTGGCTACAGTTTATCCCACAGCCCTTGCAATGACATTGAGATCACCTCATAGAGCCTCAAAAGCCCTCGGGTTCTTGTACCCATTTACATCTTCAGATACACATGCACAGGTACGCAGGCACCCCACACCCCACAACTGGATCTTGCTGACTCTTCGTAACTGTTAGACGTCCTATTTTCTTGACTGGTTCACCTTCCTGCCTCTAACTTCCATTTACACACCTACCCTATACCCACTCCTTGCCTGCTGTATTAGTCCATTATTGCATTGCTATAAAGAACTACATGAGACTTGGTAATTTATTGTTTTTTATAAAAAGAGGTTTAATTGGCTCATGGTTCTGCAGCCTGTACAGGAAGCATGGCTGGGAGGCCTTGAGAAAACTATAATCATGGTGGAAGGCAAATGAGGAAGCAGGAATGTCCTACGTGGCTGAAGCTGGGGGAAGAGAGCAAAGGGGGATGTTCTCACATGAAATCTTGTGAGAACTCACTCACCATCACAAGAACAGCAAGGGGAAAATCCAGCCCCCGTGATCCAATCACCTCCCACAAGGCCCTTGGGGATTACAATTCAACATAAGATTTGGGCGAGGACACAAACCCAAACCATATCACCTGCTAGCTCCTGCTCATCTTTCTAGGAGTCAACTCAGGGTTCATTTTACCTTGAAACCTTCCTGGAAAGCCCCTTTTCCAGATTTCTGGGTTTCTAGCCCCTCCTTAAGCTTTGGTAGCGCCCTGAGCCTCCCCTATCTCAGTGCAGATCATACTGTGCTGTCATTGCCATTTCCTTGGTGCCTGTACCAGACAGAAAGTCATCTGAGAAAAATGACAGCGTTTGTTTCTCAGTATTTTACCACCACTACCCAAAAGGGCTCAATGCATAATTGCACCGTGAAAGAATTCATTCTTGAATAAGATGAAGGAATTAAAATGGAATAAGGATATTAGTCAATAAGAGTGTGAATGCCATTCTAAGGTATAAAGCAATGTATATACACTGGTTTTTCCATTTGGACCAGGGATCAGAATTAGGACCAATGGATAGAAGTGAATTGAACGTAGATTTTAATTCAATACAAGAATGTAAAATAATTAGAACAATCTGAAAATGTGGAATGCTGGTTTTAGAAATATGGGATTTCCTGTCATTGAAAATGTTCAATTTGAGAGGCAGGATTAATAGGATGGCTAATAGGATACACTCTCAATGCCAACCTTAATATATTGGTAGAGTTTTCTGGAGTGTTGTGTTGGAAAAGATTCTGAGACTCTGTGTGGGGATTGGAAGAAAAACTTACACAATCAATTATTAGAGTCTGTCAAGAACTTTCTCAGGACTGAATGAAATATGTAGTAATCATCCATACCTGTCCCCCTACCCCATATCCCTGATTCCGTTCTATACATCACACACAGAGAGAGACAGAGAGAGAGAGAAGAGACATAAAATGAGAATCTTCATAGAGAGGCTCTCATTTCTTTAGTCAAAACTCAGCCCCCTCATGCCTGACACTGCCTGGAAATTCTTATTTTGTTGTTTCTTTTTTGATTTAGTGGAAAAAACTTAATGTCCACTGTCTCTTCTTTTAACTGGAAAGTGAGTAGCTTCACAATAGTTAACACATCCTGACTTATTACTGTTTATGCCTTTAAACAGCAAAAAAAAGAGAGAGAGAGAGAGAAAGAGAGAACTGGGTATATAGCTATGGACAGAAAATATACTAAGCCACAGGAAACCACAGATATTAAGCACAGCAAGGTCTTCTACCTGGGAGCAGCATCCAACAGGATTAGGGAATTTTGCTAAACATTGGGCTCAATAAGATCATTTTATGAGAGAACATGAAAACAAGTCTCAACACATGATTTAAATTCCACAATTCTTGGGAAAAGAGAATCAAAGCAAACATTATCCTGGTGAAGGCAAGACTTGATGAACCACTCTGGATCTCTGCGTTTTGTTCATTAGTTAAAGATCTTCAAGGAGTTAAATAGAGGCTATTTTATTAGCCATGCTGTTATTCTCTTTTTAGTGCTGCCTTTTCTTACTATATTAATCTTTGGTGTGCAACTAATGTCTTTTCTGCATTAAAGTCAGGAAGCCTGTTTGATACAAGGGCAGTGAACTGTGAATTTTCTAGGTGGGTAATATATTGACTCTGAAAGTTAGACTCCACAGAGGGAAAAATAAATGGACTCCTTTCTTGCTTATGGAAGCATTAAATGTGTGAACAGCACATATACCTGAGAGATACTAAATATTAAGCAAATGTCTGTTGTTGCTATTGTAGTATTAGTATTATTTTTACACGCTGTCAAATGTCAAGTCAAAGGATTTGCTCTCAAAGTGCTGCTTCTAGGACAAGCATAGGACCTTTGATTTGTAATCTCAAGGGTGAATTAGCCAACATGAGGAAAGGAAGCAACATGACTTAGAGACCAAGTGCAGATTTTGGAAACACAAACTTGAGTTTGAATTCTGATTCATCTACTTATTAACTATGTGGGCTTGGGCAATAATATGGTTTGAATCTGTGTCTTTGCTCAAATCTCATGTGGAATTGTAATCCCCAATTTTGGAGGTGGGGCGTGGTGGGAGGTGATTGGATCATGGGTGTGGATTTCCCTTAGGTACTGGCATTGCAATAGTGAGCAAGTTCTTGTGAGATCTGGCTGTTTAAAGTGTGTAGCACCTTCCCCCTGCCTCTCTCTTGCTCCTACTTCTGCCATGTAAGATGTTTCACTCCTCCTTTGCCTCTGCCAGAATTGGAAGCTTCCTGAGGCCTCCCCAGAAGCAGAAGCTGCTGTGTTTCTATACAGCAAGGAGAAGCATGAGCCGATTAAACCTCTTTTCTTGACAAATTACCAAGTCTCAGGTATTTCTTTATAGCACTGCAAAAATGAACTAATATAGGCAAGTTATTTGCCTTCCCTGATCTCAGTTAACGGTTGGATTAAATAAGATTATGCATGCAATCAACCTAGGGAATTAACAATGCTTGGAGCAAAGTAAGTGCCCATATTTGTAAATTTTAAAAATAATTTCTTGTTATTTGTATACATTTATTTTGACTCAAGTTCCTTTCCCTTCAATCAGTTCTCCACATTATAACCAAAGGTCTGTTCCTAAAGTGTCAATCTGACCACATTGCTCTTTACTTACTCCTCTTCCTTGGTTCTCCTTTATACTCAGGAAAATTATAACAGGTTTCTTTTGGTGAATGCATACCAGAAGCCAGGAGCTCTGCTAAGTGCTCCACTTATATTGTCTAATTTAATTCTTGAAATAACCCTGAGAAATAGCTACTGTTATTATCCTCATTTCACATATAAATAAACTGATATTAAGAATGGCTAAGCAGGCTGGGCGTGGTGACTCACGCCTGTAATCCCAGCACTTTGGGAGGCCGAGGCGGGCGGATCACGAGGTCAGGAGATCGAGACCATCCTGGCTAACACGGTGAAACCCTGTTTCTACTAAAAATACAAAAAATTAGCCGGGCGAGGTGGCAGGCGCCTGTAGTCCCAGCTACGTGGGAGGCTGAGGCAGGAGAATGGCGTGAACCCCGGGGGGCGGAGCCTGCAGTGAGCCGAGATCGCGCCACTGCACTCCAACCTGGGTGAAAGAGCAAGACTCCTTCTCAAAAAAAAAAAAAAAAAAAAAAGAATGGCTAAGCAATTTGTCCAAGATGATCAGATATTAATTATGCCTAGTGTTTCATTATTGGAATGCTAAGCATGTGGGAGTTATTGATATCCTACTGCTGAAGGTTATCACCAAGGTCTGATTGCAAAAATTCAAAAAATCGCAACCTCAGACATAAATAGGTTAGTGGTAAATGTCAGAATTCAAGTGTTTGTTTGATTTCAAAGAACATGTCCTTTATAGTTATAAAATTCTCTCTCTTAAACAGGCTCTTTTAGTGAAGAAGATTGGGATCCTCATATTCTCACCCTGTTGTTTCTCAAGCCTAATCCCTGGTCTCCCTTCCATGGCGACCCTGCCCTTCACCCACACTAATGGCTTCTTATACTGTCTTGCATCTGCACCCCTGGATCAAGATTCTCTTTTTCTATAATATTTTAATTCTCTATTAAACATGGTTTTCTCATTGACTCTTGAGTCTCACCATTCAAGACTCAATTCAGTTCTTATCTTTCTTGGAAGCCTTCCTCAACTATCTAGGTTCCCATAAAGTCCTATGCATGTTTCCATGACATTTCACCTGAAGTGTATAGCCACTGGATACATCCTAGTAAATGGCTTAATATTAGTCTACTAGAATTTTCATAAGAAGATATCACAAACTGAGTGGCTTAATTAATAGAAATGCATTTTCTCATAGTTCTGGAGGCTGGAAGTCCAAGATCAGGTTGCTTTCTGGTAAGGCCTCTCTTTCTGGCTTACAGATGGATGCCTCCTTGCTGCGTCCTCACATGGCCTTTTCTTTGTGCATGCATAAATGGAGAAAGAGAAAGAGACAGAGAAAGAGAGAGACAGAGAGAAAAAGAAAGATTTCTGGTCTCCTTTCTCATCTTATAAGGACACCAGCATGTTCTTATTAGAACCCCACTATTAGGATATAATTAACCTTAATTATCTCCTGAAGGCCTTGTCTCCAAATACAGTCACATTGAGGGTTAGGCCTTCAATATATTAATAAAAATTTTGGGAGAGACACAATTTAGTCCATAACAATCTGTTTTTTAATATATATATATATATAAATGTGTTCCATTATTGGAACACTAATACATATATATATGTATGTATTACACTGAATCTCCTGAGTACATGATTTCCCTCTGTAATCCCCAGTTTCCAACATGTAATAAGCACTTGGCATATATTTCTTGAATGAAAGAACAGAGAAACAAACAAATGAACATCTTTCATTGACTGTTAGCTGTTTATGGAATGTAATCTAAATTCCTTTATCCACATTCAAAGACTTCCATTGTTTGGCCCTACTTACTTCTCCAAAGGTGCCTCCACCTTTCTCCTAAAGCAGGATTCTTAAACTTTAGTCTGCATAACAATTCCATGGAAAGCATGTTGAAAATACAAGCTTCCAGGTACTAGCCCTAGGGAGTCAGCTTCTAGCAACCCCTAGACACATTAGGGGTTTCTGAATGAGAATGCACAAACATTAAGAACATAATAAACACCAGTCTAGACAAATGCTCAACTCCTGGTTATAATAGATATCTATTTATATCTTGAAAATTGCTCCACTTAACTCTGGCCTTTTACCTTTCATCACACACAGTAACTTCAGGTTTGCTGAAGAATTAGTCCCCAGACAGGTACTTTTCTTCCCATTTCAGTGTGTTAGGGAGAAGTATTAACAAATTGGTTCCCAAGGTCAAATTAGAATTTAGTTGCTCCATGTGAGGAGTCCAGGATTAGACTAGTCTTGCTCAGAAAGACAGGGTTAATCATTTTGATCCTAATAATAATTTTAAAAATCCATCAGTCAAACAAATAATGAGCTAGATTAATTCTCTCTGTACTGTGTTGACTTTATGGAGCTGCACAGGCTAAAGAATAGGAGAGATGTCTGTTAAAATCATAGTTTGAGGGGATTACTCTGCATCCTCCTAAAGAGGGAAGATGATAACAGCAAAACTTTGGAATCTGGAAAGGTTCTTAACTTGAGAATTTGGATAATTTAGTAGCTTTTGAAAAATCTGAGAGATGACAATATTGGCCCTGTAGAACTCCCCACAGGCTTAGAAAAAATATGTATATTAGGTTGGTGCAAAAGTAATTGTGGTTTTTGCCATTAAAAGAAATGACAAAAACCACAATTACTTTTGCACCAACCTAAATAGAAGTATTAGGTAAATCTGTAACCTCTTGATTATAACTGAAATCAAGAGGTCTACCTAAAAAGCTTCTAAGCCTATTAGTTCACTAGGTTATTCTGTGAAGTTGTGTGACACGTGAAAGGAAAATAAATATTTGGGCCACCAAATCACTAAGTTAAAGGGAAAAGTCAATCTGGGAACTGCTTAGGGCAAACCTACCTCTTATTCTCTTCGAAGTCATCCCTCTGCCCACTGAGATAAATACATATCTGATTGCCTCCTTTGGAGAGGCTAACCAAAAACTGAAAAGAATGCAACCATTTATCTGTCACGTCCCTGTGACCTGGAAGCTCCCTCCCTGCTTCGAGTTGTCCCATCTTTTCAGACAGAACCAATGTATATCTTACATATATTTATTGATGTCTCATGTTTCCCTAAAATGTATAAAACCAAGCTGTGCCCTGACCACCTTGAGCACATTGTTGTCAGGACCCCCTGAGGCTGTGTCATGGGCGCACGTCCTCAACCTTGGCAAAATAAGCTTTCTACATTAACTGAGATCTGTCTCAGATTTTTGGGTTTCACAGACAACATTAGCAAAATAATGGAGATTTATTCTATGGGAAATAAAAATGCAACGGATCTCTGAACTGTTGGGAAATGTAGGGAAAGAGTAATTGCCCTGTGTATCAGGGCTTTCATACAGACAACAGGGGAATTAAGTGAGAGATTTCAAGGTGATTCTTTGACCTCTACCTCTTCTTCTCACTTGACTCTTTCAAAACGTTGGAAGTAAGACTCAAACCCCAAGCAGAATACTGAAAGAGTCTTCTCTTGGGGTGAGGGTGGGGTTGGGAGAAGAAAGATAAGGAAGTAGTTGAGAAACTACTGGTTTCCCAACTAAGCGGTCTAGGCAGATGACTCTACAATGAAACCCATGGTTGATAAGCTCTATCCACATAACAAGAGCTTCCCATTGTTTTTAGTGCCCCACTCTTAAGTCTAAATAGGAAACACAGAATCTTTAGGCAACTTAGAAAAGTCTCTAACATGAAAGTTAGAGATAAAAGCAAACAGAAAAGAAGAAAAAGAAAAGAAAACCTGTTGAAAACAGAAACTATGCAGGGAGAAAAACTCTACCAAAAATAAAAGAAAATAAAAACTGTCAATATCCCCAGAGAGCTAAAATAACATATTGTTTATGCAAAATAAGTTCAGAAGATGTTATAAATAAATTCTTCGGTGCCATGAAAGAAAGAGCACTTGAACATAAATTTAATTTTCTCAGCAAGGCAATTTTTACTTCTTTAGAAGGGTGTGACTCGTAGATGGAGCAATGGCAAGAGCACACCTGAACAAGGGAGGGGAAGGGGTTTTTATTCCTCACGCAGGTAGTCCCTACTGCTGTGTCATTAACCTATTGGCTAGGGTTGCACCACACAGTCTAAGCTAATTCTGATAGGCTATTTTAAAGAGAGCAGGGGTATGACTAGCCAGAATGGTGGGGTGAGTAGTTTTGTGGGAAGGGGGATTACAGAACAGGTGACTCAGGATGATTCAGGTTAGAGAAGGTGACCAGGGGTGACTCAGGATGGAGCAGGTGACCAGGGGTGACTCAAGTCAAAGCAGGTCACCAGGGGAACAGATGTGATCTACTGATTAGAACTGGCAGGAAAGTCGTTTACTGAAACTAGAGACAAGGGGGTGAAGAGAACCAGGAAGTTAAACTTTAAAATGGAGAACAAAGAATAAGAGAGCTGAACATACTGGCATACTGATTGAAGAGAAACTTGGAGTTCACTATATTTAACAGGAGATAATATAAAAAAAGGAGAACCTAGGAATAAGAAATATCCTTAGAAAGTTAGAAAATGATTAAAATGCTACAGGAAGGTTGGAAGGTAAAGTTGATGAAATCTCCAGAAAAGTAGAAAAAAGAAATAGAGATGGAAAATTGGGAGAAAGGAAATAAATAGAGGAACTGTCAAAGAGGCTTAACATATTAATCAAGAGTCTCAGAAAGAAAGAACAGAGTAGATGTAGGGAAGGGAATATTCATTAAAATAATTAAATAAAATTATCAGGACTGGAGGTCTTTAGTTTTCAGGTTACAAAAGCTCACATAGTGCCTAGTACAGTGGAAGAAAATAGACCACATCAACATACATTATCATGCAAATAATAACACCAGAAACTAAATTAATATTCTAAAAGTTTCCAAAATGAGAGAAAAAGCTAAAGATAAAATACAAAGGAAAGGCTGGACCTGTAACCTCAGGACTTTGGGAGGCTGAAGCAGGTGGATCGCTTGAGCCCTGGAGTTTGAGACCAGCCTAGGCAACATGGAAAAACCCTGTCTCTACAAAAAATACAAAAGTTAGCTGTATGTGATGGCACACACCTGTAGTTCCAGCTATTCTAGAGGCTGAGAGGTGGGAGAATTGCTTGAGCCCAGTAGGCTGAGGCTGCAGTGAGCTGCAATTGTGCCACTGCACTCCAGCCTGGGTAACAGAATGATATCCTACCTCAAAAAATAAATAAATAAAATAAAAATAAAAAATAAAAGAAAAAGATTTTTAAAAGCAACACCAGACAATATTGTTTGTGGTGAATTTATTGAAAAGAATATTTTAAAAGCTAAGACAATTTTAAAATAAGGCCATTATTAATATCAAAGGAAAAACATTGTGCAGGAAAGGAAAAGCAATCTCATATTTGTAGTCAAAATAAATATTAAGTATTAATTGAACCAAATTATGATATAGCTATTATAGGAGGATTGAGTTGGGCAACAGAAAGCGTACTATGTGGAGTTTTGGAGTAGTGGTAAGAAATAGATAAATTCTCAACATTAAAAAATTTCAAAAGAAACAATCAAAACAGTTGAAAGTAGTTGCATCTTTGGAATATAAAATGAAAGGTGAGAGCGAAGGAAGTCTGGAAGAAAATGTTATTTTTATAATAAACCTCTAAAAACCCTTTGACTCTTTAAACAAAAACTAAGTCTGAGATTAGGGGGAAAAAGAAAGAGAAAGAGGGAGACAACAAGAGGAGAGAAACTGTCACTTGATAATTTATTGAATTTGTGATTGTTATAGAATATTTAACTTGTTTCCTTTTTTAACTTTTATTTTAGGTTTGAGGGTACATGTGAAGGTTTGTTACATAGGTAAACACATATCATGAGGGTTTATTGTACATTTTATTTTATAACCCAGGTATTAAACCCAGTACTAAATTGTTGTCTTTTCTGCTACTCTCCCTCCTCCCATCTTTCTGCCTCAAGTAAACCCCAGTATCTGTTGTTTCCCTCTTTACATTTTAAGTTCTTATCATTTAGTTTCCACTTATAAGTGAGAACATTCAGTATTTGATTTTCTGTTCTTGTGTTAGTTTGCTAAGGATAACAGCCTCCAGCGCCATCCATGTTCCCACAGAAGACATGATCTTGTTCTTTTTTATGGCTTCATAGTGTTCCATGGTATATATGTACCATAATTTTTTATCAGACCTGTCATTGATGGGCATTTAGGTTGATACTATGTCTTTATTATTGTGAATAGTGCTGCAATGAACAGTCATGTTACAGACTGTTATGTATCTTTATGTTAGAATTTATATTCTTCTGGGTATATACTCAGTAATGGGATTGCTGAGTCGAATGGTAGTTCTGCTTTTAGATCTTTGAGGAATTGCCATACTGCTTTCCACAAAGGTTGAACTAATTTATACTCCCACCAATAGTGTATAGTGTTCCCTTTTCTCCACAACTTCACTAGCATCTGTTACTTTTAAACTTTTTAATCATAGCCATTCTTGTGTGAGATGGTATCTCATTGTGATTTTGATTTGCATTTCCCTAATAATAAGTGATACTGAGCTTTTTTTTCATATACTTGTTGGCCTCATGCATGCCTTCTTCTGAGAAGTGTCTGTTTATGTCCTTTGCCTACTTTTTAATGGGGTTGTTTTTCTCTTGTAAATTTAAGTTCCTTATAGATGCTGGATATTAGACTTTTGTCAGATGCATAGTTTGCAAATATTTTCTCCCATTCTGTATGCGATTTCCTCTGTTGATATTTTCTTTTGCTGTGCAGAAGCTCTCAAGTTTAATTAGATCCCACTTGTCAATTTTTGCTTCTGTTGCAATTGCTTTTGGTGTCTTTGTCATGAAATTTTTGCCTGTTCCTATGTCTAGGATAGTATTGCCTAGGTTGTCTTCCAGTGTTTTTATAGTTTTGGGTTGTACATTTAAGTCTTTGATCCATTTTGAGTTGAATTTTGTGTATGATGTAAGTAAGGAGTCAAGCTTCAATCTTCTGCATATGGCTAACCAGTTATCCCAGCCCCATTTATTGAATAGACAGTTTATTCCCCATTGCTTGTTTTTGTCAATCTTGTCAAAAATCAGATGGTCATAGATGTACACCCTAATTTCTAAGCTCCCTATTCTGTTTCATTGGTCTGTGTGCTTGCTTTTGTGCCAGTACCATGCTGTTTTGGTTACTGTAGCCTTGTTTTATAGTTTGAAGTCAGGTAATGTGATGCCTCCAGCTTTGTTTCTTTTGCTTAGGATTGCCTTGATTATTTGGGCTCTTTTTTGGTTCCATTTAAATTTTAAAATATTTTTTTTCTAGTCCTGTGAAGAATATAACTGCTAGTTTGATAGAAATAGCATTGAATCTGTAAATTGCTTTGGGCAGTATAGCCATTTTAATAATATTGATTCTTTCTATCCATGAGCATGGGATGTTTTTCCATTTGTTTGTGTATTCTCTGATTTCTTTGAGCAGTGTTTTGTAATTCTCATTGTAGAAGATCTTTCACCTCCCTGGTTAGATGTATTCCTAGGGATTTTATTCTTTTTGTGCCAACTGTAAATGAGATTGCCTTTCTGATTTGGCTTTTGGTTTGGCTGTTGCTGTATAGGAATGCTAGTGATTTTTGTACATTGATTTTGCGTCTTGCAGCTTTGCTGAAGTTGTTTTTCAGCTGGAAGAGCTTTTAAGGTGAGACTGTGGGGTTTTCTAGATATAGAGTCATGTTCTCTAATTCGTTTCTTATACGCCACCTGTCACAGAAATGCAATTTGTAAAATGGCAGCATGTGTTTATGTAATTCACCATATAAACAGAATAGTAAGAATTTAATATTTGTTGATAATTTAGTTAGTTGAGCTTTTAAACTTAATTTTGTGTGACGTACTTAACGAAATGTTAGTTAAATGTATTACTTTTATTAAAGATGTAAAATATGCAAGCATTGGTGGTATGTAGAGAGTGAAGGTCAAGACTATCATTTTATATTTCATTTCATTCGTATAAAATACTTTCTAAGTTCTCTTTTGATTTCATCTTTGACCAGTAACTTATTTAAAAATGTGTTGTTTTTTCTCCAATATTTGGATTATTTCCATATATCTTTGTGTTATTGATTTCTGATTTAATTCCATTATGTTAAGAGATTATAATTTGTATGATTGAATGCATTCAGTCTTAAAATTTATGGTATATATTGGTGCTTGTTTTATGCACAAGACATGGTACATTTCAGTAAATGTTTCACATGCACTTCAGAAAAATGAGTATTCTGCTGTTGTTAAGGAAATTTTTCTATAAATATCAATTAGATCAAACTTGATAATGTTGCTCAAGTTCTTATCTTCTACTTTTTAAAATAAATGATTGAGAGGAGATTATTGAAATCTGTGACTGTAATTGTGAACTATTCTTTTTTTTTGCTGTTCTATCAGTGCTTGCTTCTTGTATTTTGAAGATCTTTTATTAATTGTGTATTTTTGGATTTTTATATCTTGTTGATGAACTGATCACTTTATTAAAAAAATGACTTTCTTTAGCTTTGGTAATGTTCTTTGTTCTAAAATCTACTTTTTCTAATATTAATACAGCAACTCTAGCTTTTTTAAAAACTAGAGTTACCATGATTTATCTTTTACTATGTTTTAAATTTTAACCTATTTGTGTCTTTATATTTAAAATGTGTTTCTTCACCGCATGTTCTCACTCATAGGTGGGAATTGAACAATGAGAACTCATGGACACAGGAAGGGGAACATCACACTCTGGGGACTGTTGTAGGGTTGGGGGAGGGGGGAGGGACAGCATTAGGAGATATACCTAATGCTAAATGACGAGTTAATGGGTGCAGGAAATCAACATGGCACATGGATACATATGTAACAAACCTGCACATTGTGCACATGTACCCTAAAACCTAAAGTATAATAAAAAAAAAACTAAAAAAATAAAAAAAAATAAAATGTGTTTCTTGTAAGTAGAATTTAAATGACTGCTCTATTTTATTCACTCTATTATATTCTGAATTTTAATTGGAGTATATGGGTCACTTACAATTAATGTGTTATTAATATTTTGTGTTTAGGTGTATTACCTTGCTGTTTGTTTTCTATTTGCTCCATTCATTCTTTTTCTCCCTTCTTTTGGATTAACTGAATATTTTTATTACTCAATTTTATTTCTTCATTGAATAAGTATCTGTAACTTTTTTGTTGTTATTTTAGTGCATGCTTTATAACTTAAAGGATGCACTTTAAAAAATTATTTCAATAGGTTTTTGGGGAACAGGTGGTATTTGGTTACCTGAATAAGTTCTTTAGTGGTGATTTCTGAGATTTTGGTGCACCTGTCACCCAAGTAGTGTACATTGTATCCAGTGTGTAGTCCTTCATCCCTCACCCAGCTCCCACCCTCTCCCCCAAAAGTCCATTGTATCAGTCTTAAAAACATACATATTTAAATTACCACAGTCTACCTCCAAGTGCTATTATACTGTTTTGTATGACAAAAGAACTTGATGACAGTATCTTCCATTTCTCCCTCCCTTAGTTTTATGTCACTTTTGTAATATATTGTACTTTTTATATGTTATCCTTCCCACAATACATTGTTATGGTATCTGTTTAAAGAATCCATAATCTTTTAAACATTAATAAGAAAAATATTGTACATTTCCTTATAGAGTTACCATTCCCAGTGTTCTTGTTTCTTTGCATGGAACCTGATTTCCATCTGGTATCATTTTTCTTTTTCCTAACGGACTTCCTTTAATGTTTATTCTGGTGTAGGTATGTTGGAAATTAGTTCGTTCAGATTTTATATGTCTGAAAAAGTTGTCATTTTGTCTTCATTTTTGAAAGATAGTTTTCCTGGAAATAGAAGATGCTACTCCACTGCCTTCTCATTTGCATTATTTCATGGAAAACATTTGCTAACTGGAGTTCTCTCTGTTCCAGGAAGATATCCAGGCATTCAGAGTACCTGCTTGCTTGGTCAAGCAGCCTGAGTCACCCCACACCTCCTGCATAGAGATCTTAGTGCTGGGAGACTCTGCTTCAACCCCAGGAAAATCTCCAGGCACTAGAAGCACCACTTACCAGGATCAGCAGCCTGAGCCATCCCACCCTTCCCATGCAGAAACTCTGATGCAATGGAGGACCTCCCTGCTCCAGGCTCAGGCAGATCTCCAGGAATTCACAGCACCTGTTCACCTGGTTCAGCAGCCCTAGCCATGCCCCCTTTTTGGATATAGATCTTGGTGCAGTGGGGCTTTCTCTGCTCAATGCCCAGGCAGATCTGTCAGCATCTGGAGTACTTGTTCACCTGAGTCAGCAACCTGAGACACACCACCATTCCTGGACATAGATCATGTGGCAGAGAGGACCTCTCTGCTCCACACCCAGGCAGATCTCCAGGCATTTGGAGCATCAGCTGACCTGGATCAGCAGCCTGAGCCAACCCATCCCTCCTATGCAGAGATCTTAATGCAAGGATGCCCTCTCTGCCCCAGACCCAGGCATATCTCCAGGCACGTGGAGTACCTATTTCCCTAGATTAGAAGTGTAGGTCATCCCCTGAACCTGGAGGGGGGAGGTTGCAATGACCAGCAACTTACTTAAAAATGTGTTTTTTTCCTCCAGTATTTGGATTATTTCCATATATCTTTGTGTTATTGATTTCTGATTTAATTCCATTATGTTGAGATTATAATTTGTATTATTGAATGCATTCAGTCTTAAAATTTATGGTATATATTGGTGCTTGTTTTATGCACAAGATATGGTACATTTCAGTAAATGTTTCACATGCACTTCAGAAAAATGAGTATTCTGCTCTTATTGACGAAATTATTCTATAAATATCAATCAGATCAAACTTGTTGAGGTCGCACCACTAGACTCCAGTCTGGCAACAGAGCAAGGCTCCATCTCAAAAATAAATAAATAAATAAATATAAATTAAAGATAAAATAAAAGTATAAGCCACCCCCATCCCTGTGCAGAGAACTTGGAGCCAAGGATGTTTCCCAGCATTATGCCTAGGCACACCACTGGACATTTGGTGGCTGCCCACCAGATTCTCCCTCTGTGCTGGTGCCTGCCATCATGGGAACTTTAGGCAGACCTGCCCAGTTCAGCTCCATCTTTTTTGGGCCCTGACCTTCATGAGCTGAACAGAGAGCATTCTAGGAATTAGCCCACTTCCTGAGGCAACAGAGAGCTTCTGACATTAAACAAGAATCAAGTATATACCCAGTCAGGTTGGCCACAACTGGCTCTGATATATAAGTGCCATCTATGGGCTGGCAGTTAAAACTTCACAGCTCAATATGAAACCTGTGGAAAGAAGCGCATAGGGCTATAAAAGCAAAGCCAAAAAGACTCTACCCAGCATTTGCTACAGTCACCACACCTGGGGCAGGGGAAGGAAAAGAGAAAGAAAAAATAATAATGTTACAGGGAAATAAAGAAAATGAAAAAAAATTCTACCTGCATGAAAATAATTACAAAAGTTAAAAGCGCCAGTGTCTCCAGATAAGAAGAAACCAGGACAAGAATTCTGGCACCATAAAAAAATCTGAATGTAGTGACATCACCAAAGGATTGCACTAGATTTCCAGCAATGGTCCCTAACCAAAATAGAATCTCAAAAATGACAGATAAATAGTTCAAAGCATGGATTTCAAGGAAGCACAATAAGATCAAAGATAAGGTTGAAAATCAATACAAATAATCTTCTAAGCTAATCCAGAAAACGAAGAAAGAGATAAACACCTTAAAAACAAATCAATCAGAGCTTCTGGAATTGAAACTCTCACCTAAGGAATTTCAAAACACAACTGAAATCATCGTTGATAAACTGGTCCAAGCAGAAGAAAGAATTTTAGGGACTGAAGACAGGTATTTTGGACTAACCCAGTCAAAAAATGAAGAAAATAATTTTAAAAATCAACAAAGTCTTCAAGAACTATGGGATTATGTAAAGGGACCAAACCTTGGCATTCCTGAGAAAGAAGAGGAAAAGTTAAAAACCTGGAATATATATTTGAGGGAATAATTTAAGAAAACTTTTCTAATCTTGCTAGAAAAGTAGACATATACAGTAGTGTATGTTAGTATATGCTAGAAAAGTAGACAGATACAAGAAATCTAGAGAACACCTGCAAGATACTATATGAAGTAAACATCATCAGACTGCCCAAAGCCAAAACTAAACAAATAATCTTAAAGACAGCTAGAAAGAAATGGCAGATCATGTACAAAGGGAACTCCATCAGGCTAACGTGGATTTCTCAGCAGAAACCTTACAAGCCAGGAGAGAGTAGAGGCCTATTTTCAGCATTCTTAAGGGAAAGAAATTCCAGCCAAGATTTTCATGTCCCATCAAACGAAGCTTCATAAGCAAAGGAGAAATAAAATATTTTTCAGATAGGCAAGTGTTAAGGGAATTTATTACTACTAGACCAGCCTTCAAGAGGTTTTTAAGGAAGTTCTAAACATGTAAATGAAAGAATGATACCTGCTACCACAACAACACACTTAAATATATAGTCCAACAGATCCTATAAACCTTATAGTATAAAGCAACCACATAACAGAAACTACAAAGCATTCAGCTAACAACTTCACAATAGGATCAAAAACTCATATCAATATTAACCTTCAGTGTAAATGGTCTGAATACTCAACTTAAAAGGCATAGAGTAATAAGCTGGATAAGAAAACAAGACTCATTTGTGTGCTGTCTTCAAGAAACCTATCTTATATGTGACAACACTCATAGTCTCAAAGTAAAGAATTGGAGAAGGATTTACCATGCAAATTGAAAGCAAAAAAGAGATGGGTCACTATTCTTATGTCAGTAAAACAGACTTTAAACCAACTACAGTAAAAAACGACTAAGAAGGATTTACAAAACGATAAATGGTTCAATTCAACAAAAAGATGTAACTATTATAAACATAATGCACCCAACATTGGAGAAGACAAAGTTAAGTACTTTGTTATAAGACAAGTACTTGTTCATAAGACAAGTACTTCTAGGCCTAAAATGCCACACAATAATACTGGAGGACTTCAATACACCACTGAGAGCATTCGATAGATCATCAAGGCAGAAAACTAACAAAGAAATTCTGGACTTAAACTTGACACTTGACCAACTGGACCTAATAGACATCTACAGAATAGTCCACCCAGCAACCACAGAATAGTCCACCCAGCAACCATAGAATACATTCTTCTCATTGGTACATGAAACACATTCTAAAATCAACTATATTCTGAGGCATAAAGCAAATCTCAATAAATTCAAAACAGTTGAAATCATACCAAGCACAGACTTAGACCACAGTGCAATAAAAATAAACATCAATACCAAGAAGACCTTTCAAAATTACACAAGAACAAAGAAATTAAACATCTTGCTCCAGACTAGCTCTTGGATGAACAAAACAATTAAGGCAGAAATGAAAAATTTATTTGAAATTAATAAAAATAGAGACAAAACTTACCAAAGTCTTTGAGATATACCTAAAGCAGTGTTAAGAGGGAAGTTTGTAGCACTAAACACTTTAATCAAGAAAACAGAAAGATCTCCAATCAACTATCTAACATGGTATCTAGAGGAACTAGGAAAAAAAGAAGAAACTAACCCCGAAGCTAGCAGAAGAAAAGAAATAACTAAAATCAGAGCGGAATTGAACAAAATTGAGACCCCAAAATACAAAGAATCAATGAAACCAAGTGTTGTTTATTTGGAAGGATCAACTAGATTGATAGACTGGTTGCTAAGACTAACAAAGAAAAAAAGAGAAAAGATGCAAATAAGCACAGTCTGATACATAGAGGTGAACATAGATATACATAGAGTCAGAACATAGAGATGATGTTAAAATCGATTCCACAGAAATACAAAAGATCTTCAGAGACTATTATGAACAATTATACACACAAATTAGAAAATCTAAAGGAAATGAGTAAATCCCTGGAAACACACAATTTCCCATGATTCAATCAGGAAGATATTGAAACACTGAACATACCAATATCAAGTTCCAAAATTGAACCATTAATTAAAAAACCTACCAACCAAAAAAAGCCCTGGACCAGATGGATTCATAGCCAAATTCTACCAGGTGTACAATGAAGAGCTGGTACTAATACTACTGAAACTATTCCAAAAAAAACAAAAACAAAAATCAAGAAGGAGGGACTCCTCTCTGACTCAGTCTATGAAGCCAGCATTACCCTGACACCAAAAGCTGACAAAGATGCAACAAAAAAGGAAACTACAGGCCAAGATCCCTGAAGAACATAGACATGAAAATCCTCAACAGAATACTAGCAAATCAAAATCAACAGCACATCAAAAACTTAATTCACTATGATCAAGTAGGCTTTATTCTTGGGATGAAAGCCTGGTTCAACACACACAAAACAATAAATGTGATTCACCACATAAACAGAATTATAAACAAAACTACATGATTGTCTCAAAAGATGCAGATAAAGCTTTTGATTAAATCCAAAATCTTTTCATAATAAAAGTCCTCAAGAAACTAAGCATCAAAACAACAAACCTCAAAATGATAAGAGCCATATATGAGAAATCCAAAGCCAACATCATACTGAACAGGTAAAATTTGGAAGCATTCCTCTGGAGAACCAGAACAAGACAAGGATGCCAACTCTCATGACTCCTATTCAACATAGTACTGAATGTGCTAGCCAGAGAAATCAAGCAAGAGAAAGAAATAAAAGGCATCCAAATAGGAAGAGAAGAGGTCAAACTATTTCTCTTCATAGACAATATGATTTTATACCTAGAAAACCCTAAGGATTCCACCAAAACACTCCTGCAACTTCAGTAAACTTTCAGAATACAAAATCAATGTACAAAAATTAGTAGCATTTCTATGCACAATAATATTCAAGCGGAGAGCCAAATCAAGACTATAATCCCATTTACAATAGCCACATAGAAACATAAAATACCTAGGAAAACATCAACCAAGGAGATACAAGATCTCTACAAGGAGAACTATAAAATACCGCAAAAAAATGGAGAAAAGTCCATAGTTACCGATCACAAGAATCAATATCATTAAAATGGCCATACTACCCAAAGCCATCTTGTAGATTCAATGTTATTACTATCAAAGTACCAACATTATTTTTCAAAGAATTGGAGAAAAACTATTCTAAAATTCATACGTAACCACAAAAGCGCTTGAATAACCAAAGCAATTCTAAGCAAAAAGAATAAAGCCAGAGGCATCACATTACCTGACTTCAAACTATTCTATGAGGCTACAGTAACTAAACAGTATGGTACAGGTATGAAACCAGAAACATAGACCAATGGAATAAAATAGATAACCTAGAAATAAAGCTTCACACTTACATTTATCTGATCTTTGCAAAAATTGGCAAAGATAACTGGTGGATAGAGGACTCCCTGTTCAATAAATGGTGCTGGGATAGCTGGCTAGTCACATGCAGAAGAATAAAACTGGACCCCTACCTTTTATCATCTCCAAAAATTAACTCAAGATGGATTAAAGGTTCAAATGTAAGGACTCAAACTACAAGAATCCTAGAAGAAAACCTAGGAAGCACCATTCTGGAATTGGCCTTGGCAAAGCATTTATGATGAAGTCCTCAAAAGTAATTGCAATAAAAACAAAAACTAACAAGTGGGGCCTAATTAAACTAAGGGGCTCCTACATACCAAATAGACTATCAACATAGTAAACAGACAACCTACAGAATGGGAGAAAATATTTGCAAACTATGCATCCAACAAAGGTTGAATATCCAGAATCCACATGGCACTTAAACAGACATTTAAGGAAGACAAACAAGTGGCCAATAAACATATGAAAAAAATGCTCCACATCTCTAATTATTAAAGAAATGCAAATCAAAACCATAATGAAATGCCATCTCATACCAGTCAGTACGGCTATGATTAAAAAAATAAAAAAAAAAACCCAGCAGATTTTGGTGAGGCTGTGGAGAAAAAGGAACACTTATACGCTGTCAGTGGGAGTGCAAATTACTTTAGCTGTGGTAGAAAGTAGTTTGGAGATTTCTCAAAGGACTTGAAACAGAGCTACCATTCAACCTAGCAATCCCATTGGTAGGTATATATCCAAAAGAAATCAAATTATTCTACAAAAAGACAAATGCACTCATGTGTTCATCACAGCACTAATCACAATGGCAAAGACGTGGAATCAACCTAGGTGCCCATGAATGGTGGATTGGATAAAGAAAATGTGACATATATACACCATGGAATACTACACATCCATAAAAAGGAACAAAATTGGCCATGCGTGGTGGCTCACGCCCGTAATCCCAGCACTTTGGGAGCCTGAGCTGGGCAGATCACCTGAGGTCAGGAGTTCAAGACCAGCCTGGCCAACATGGCAAAACCCTGTCTCTACAAAAATACTAAAATTAGCCAGGTATGGTGGTGCATGCCTATAATTCCAGCTACTCAGGAGGCTGAGGCAAGAGAATTGCTTGAACTCAGGAGGCAGAGGTTGGAGTGAGCCAAGTTCGTGCCACTGCACTCCAGCCTGGACAAGTAGGGTGAAACTCCATCTCAAAAAAAAAGAAAAAGAAAAAAAGGAACAAAATCATCATGTCTTTTACAGTAACATGGATGCAGCTGAAAACCATTATTCTAAGCAAATTAATGGAAGAACAGAAAACCAAATATAAGTGATCTTGCTTATAAGTGGGAGCTAAACGTTGGGTATTCATGGACATAAAGAAGGCAACCGCAGACACTGGGGACTACTAGAGAGGGGAGGGAGGGAGGGGGAAAGCGTTAACAAACTAACTGTTGAGTACTATGCTCAGTACCTGCTTGATGGGATCATTCATACCCCAAACTTCAGCCTCATACGAAATACCCAAGTAATAAACCTGCACATGTACACCCTAAATCTAAAATAAAAGTTGAAAAAGAGAAAGAAATCTGTTGACACCTGTGTCTTTGTTTCTCTCTGTGTGTCTCTTATTTCTGAGGCTGAGGCAGGAGAATGGCATGAACCCGGGAGGCGGAGCTTGCAGTGAGCCCAGATGGCGCCTCTGCACTCCAGCCTGGGTGACAGAGCTAGACTCTGTCTCAAAAAAAAAAAAGAAAAAAAAAAAAAAAAAAGGAATACTGGGAAGCTAATTAGAGTTTTGTCCTTGGAGAAAAATATATGTGTGCAAAAGAATCCTTGTCAAAATTTAATAAGTTGTCTAGTTGAAACTTCTTTTGCCATCTCAATTTACAGATGGAAAACAAACAAACAAAGAAAAATTTTTTTAAAAGGCCAGCAAAGTTTAATTGAGTTTCCTAACATCACAGAGCTAATTAATGTTAAAGGTAGTACTGAAACTCATCTTCTGCATCCTAATTGAATCTTTTTTTCTCCTGGATTGCCAACAATTAGGTAGTTTCTTGGTGAACTATTTATCATTAATATTGCTCCTGGATGAGAGCCTCCCCGCACCCCACATACACATCAGTTATTGTGTCCCTGTAATTTTTCTAAGCCTGACTCAGAGATGGAGAATTTTCTAAACGAGATTTTGTAAACTACCTTCTCAAACCACCTATTTTCCATTCCTTCCTGTAACATGACAATCTACAAAGGAGACCATAGAGAAATTCTTGGCTTCTATTCTTTATTAAAAGAACTCCTTCCTGACTTCCGAAGAGCCGTAACTGTGCAAACTTTCAGGCATCATGTTCTAAAGATGCGAAGTTGCCTAATCTGTACCTATCACAGTAGCTGGGTGGCTTATACTATGAGCCAGTACATGATAAACCAATGTTCTTCAAACTTGAGAAAATAGACCTATTGGGGACCTTTGATTTTCTTTTTCTCTCCATGGCAGTCTGGCTTAACATCCATATGTGCATAATTATTATATTCACAAAGTGGCTGTGATTGGCATGGTGTGGGGAATCCTAGGCCACAGTCATTACTTTCTTGATGTTTATCGAGGAAGCATTCTCAAACCCAAGAAGATAATATATTAGGGGTTGAGCAGTGGTGATTGGTGAGTGCCCACATAGATTAAATCCAGATATTATTCAAAGCCGAGTAAACACTGTAGTTCTCCAGCTTCTCCCTGCCATCTTCCACTTCCTTACCTGGAGTGCTCCACATTGAAAAAAGCCGAAAGATGACCCCCAGGGTCTAAACAAGATGGAAACAGGGTTAGGTTCAAAACCTAAGTGTCTCTTTTGACAGCCTCTTATAGCTCAGGGTCATGATATGCCAGAGTCTCCATTTATTGCAGAGCTTCTCATAAGGATTCACAGAAGTCTTTAAATTCTTCACCTTGAGAAACACTGCAGAAACACTAAAGATGGCAACAAGGGTCTGAGAGAGAGTTGATAGCAGAGCTATATTAAAGAAATTAGTTGGGATATTAGAGGGAATATAAAGCAATTATGGAATAAAGGACTACTTAATTTAATAATCTTGAGTAAATACTAGCAGAATCCTCTACTAGACACACATACATATGCACGAATGATTCAACACATTTTTTGCCTGTCAGCTTGGTTTGTTCTTACTCTTTCTTTTAATTTTTATATTTAATTAGGATCAATATTGGCTTTTGCAGCATCAAACATTGGAAACCTTATTCATTAATATTCCTCTAACATTGGCAGTAGCAACAATGTTATAATTGCACAAATACTAGCGATGTACTTACCTAAATCCTTTAAATCACCTCTAATCTAACAATAACCAGGTAGCTATAATTATCTCAGTTTTCAGCTGACAAACTAGCATCTCAGAGAGGGTAAGGAACTTGCCCAAGGTCACACAGCTGGCAGGTCATAGAATCAGGATTCTGTTTGGTACCGAAGTCCTTACTTTTGCTGTTAAAATTATAGCTGAAGTTAAGTTATTCCTCCCTGATTACTCTGTTCTCCTAACTCCAAGGGTGGTCATCATTATTATAATCTTGGAGCTGCTTCAAAGACATGGCGGCCCTGCAGATTCAACTACAGGAAGAGAAAAGCAAATAAAGCGAGTGTTCATTTTCAGCCTTTATGTGAGCCTTTTTATCTTCAAAGTCCTTTGTGAATATTAAACAATTAATCCCCCTGGAAGCCCGCAGCATTGTGAGAAGTGAACGTTTCCATTCATGTTGACAGATTCCTATTGCTGTGAGAGAAGTTTCGCCTTTCAGACTGTGTTTCTAAAGCCTGAAAGCCTTTCCAGATGAATGAAGCACATTTGTATTCACATGTCTGTCCCAGGTGTATGAGGGAGTTGCTGAGGTGTCTAAACACAGTGCTTTTTAAGTACCTTTGAGGAGTTAAAAATCTTTGCAGGCTCTGCTTTCTGAACACGCACACATGCACACGTGCACACACACACAGTTTTTATGCACATACCTACACACATATACAGTTATTATTAATCAGAGAAGTTGATGGTATGTGTATGCATGTTACTGGTGCTTGTGTGCTATTCCAGACAAAATGGCACATAAAAGAGACTTCTCTGTTACAACTAAAGTCACAACCAAGCCATACAGTTGTCTCTGTGGTATGCTTGCTTAGTACATTTGGTTGTTAACTGAAGGGTTAGTTGTTCAAACTCACCCAGGGATGATTTGATTGTCTCTTCAGGAATTTGTGAGCAATGCACTTCAGGAATTCATTACTCCTTTGTGAAGCACTGGTGCAGTGTTCTCTAAACTGGTTTGTTAAATATCACCCCGGGTACTTGTTAAAACCACAAGTTCCAGTACCTTGAGGTTCTGATCCAGTTGTTCTGAGAAGGTGCCTGAAAATCTGTCCTTGTAAAGACATAACCTTCATTTCCAGAAAATTATCATCATCACTCAAGTTCACATAGAACCTGTGTATAAAATAAAGGAATTGGCTCCAGAGCCACACTGTTCAGGATTGAATTTCTGCTTTTTCATTTGCCAGCTCTGAAAAATTTCCCAGCCCCCTTCTAAAGTAGCCAGCAGTGACTCTTGATCATAGCATGACACTGTAATTCTCAACACATTGGTATCTGATGTTTTCATCTTCATTTTATTGTTTGCCCATTGTCCGTTTCTCTTAATTTGCCACCGCCCAACTCTTCCCACAGTGGTCTTGTCCTTTGTCAACTTAGCTAATCTGAGGGTGAGTTGAGGCTGCATTTGGTTGGCCGTCAGAACCTCCTGCATGAGATTTGAGAGGTGAGAGTGAAGTGGCAGCTGATGTTCTCCAAAGGTCATCATTAGTAAGAAGAGGTGAGGGACAGATGCAGAGAGGCCAGTAGTTTCCAGCTTGTCATCTCTTTTCCTCACTCCATGTCAAGGCCTCCTTTTGACATCCAGCCCTGAAGACCAATGACAACCGCAGGCTCCTACCTGGTGCCACTCTGTGAACTCCCAGAGGGGGGCAGCCACCAAGAGCCAGGCTTCTATACCATTCTGGAAGCCGGACTTGCCTATTTCCACTCTTTCACTCACTCAAGAGCTGATTAAGTTCTATTCTGATGGTTTTTAAAAACTATATTCCCATCTTGAATTAATTTTTGTATAAGGTGTAAGGAAGGGATCCAGTTGCAGCTTTCTACATATGGCTAGCCAGTTTTCCCAGCACCATTTATTAAATAGGGAATCCTTTTCCCATTTCTTGTTTTTGTCAGGTTTGTCAAAGATCAGATAGTTGTAGCTATGCGGCATCATTTCTGAGGGCTCTGTTCTGTTCCATTGATCTATGTCTCTGTTGTGGTACCAGTACCATGCTGTTTTGGTTACTGTAGCCTTGTAGTATAGTTTAAAGTCAGGCAGCGTGATGCCTCCAGCTTTGTTCTTTTGGCTTAGGATTGACTTGGCAATGCGGGCTCTTTTTTGGTTCCATATGAACTTTAAAGTAGTTTTTTCCAATTCTGTGAAGAAAGTCATTGGTAGCTTGATGGGGATGGCATTGAATCTATAAATTACCTTGGGCAGTATGGCCATTTTCACGATATTGATTCTTCCAACCCATGAGCATGGA